>NC_048894.1:128268880-128331800 GCF_011077185.1 Oxyura jamaicensis | reverse complement strand
GAAAAGAAAAGAAAAGAAAAGAAAAGAAAAGAAAAGAAAAAAGAAAACGTAATTTTTCTGTGTGCCTTTGTCTCATTCAGAACTGTTTCATAATCCTAAAAATTATTGGTCTAAAAACCTGTTTTTGAAGAGGGAACATGTTATAATCAGGGTAATGAGAAATTTGTTAATACGAAAGGGAATTTCTGATGAAAATGTTGCCTAACACAGGGTCCGCTGTAGCACCTGGTCATTTTTCAGACATTAGGAGAAAAGGTAGCAACTAGGTTTACTCATCAGAGTTGTGACAATACTGATGGCATGTTATCATAAGCAAATGTTTTGTGGTTGAGGTGAATGGACAAACTGTCACTGATAATTTTTAGTCTGGCAAGTATTGCCTTTAGAAAGTATTTTAGATTTTAGGCTTCTCCAGAGCTTCTAATACCTGCCAAACCTCCTTGAAATATGGTGCCATTAACTCTGAAATTAAGCTAAAAGCAGTAAGAGAATACTGTGGTTTAAGGGAGATCTGCTAGAGAACTGCTTTGGACTGGAGACAGCAGGAAGCTTTGTTCTTCTTAGCTGTATGTGTATAAACGTGCACCAGTGTTGGTGGAGTGAAGAAGCTTCTCTCTGAAATTTTTTGCCTGCTTCATTTAGGCATTTGGAACAGGCCACCTCGGAACAGTTCATAAAAACATTTTGATAAATTCTATTTCCCCCTCTGAAGAAAGAAAAAATAAAATTCAGATGTGAGACTGTGTCAACAGCAGGACACAAATTGGCAGGTGAGGTAGAAAAGGTGGTAGGACTCTTAATTGCTGCATTACATTGTTAATCTGGAGAAAATAAGCTTTCAGACTTTCTGAGACTTCTGGACATGTATATCAGAGTAACAAGCAAGTGTGTATTAGCAGTCTTTTCTGGTGTCATGCCTGGAATTAGTGATATAATTTATTAGCACATTGTGTCGTTTCCTATCTTCCAACACTAAGCCTCTTTGTGAGGAAATAGCGGGCTTGTTTAAAGATTACTAAAATGAAGTGGCTCCTTATCCATCTTTGCATATGATTTTTTCTATTTTCTCCAATAAAGAGCTCTTGTGTTCCTTTTCTCCTTGAAGCATCCTGGGCTACTTATGGTAATAGCTACCAAATCCCTTCATTATTGGCCTCTTTAACATCTAGTTGCTTGGCCCTGGTCATGGGATTAGCACCAGGAAAGAAAGGTTTATCAGAAGTACCCTGTTATGCTTTGGAATCTCCCTTCTTGTTCTGAATTTGCCTTGATGATGTTTCTGTATTATTATTATTTATTTTTTTTTCAGGAACTCCAGTAAGCACAAAATTCCCACAAATGCAGGAAGAGCATTCTCTGCTGTGATGACTTCATTTAATTTAAAACTTATTTGATGTACTCAGATTCATATTTTTTTGATAGTAAAGACCACCAGGAACATATAATTTGGATTCGCCAGGAACACACAATTTTATAGTGCTGTCAGATTGGTAAGCCCAGGCTGGGATTCTGTGGGCTGTCCTTTTAGCAATCAGAAGCTGCGTGAAGGCAAGGGAATACTGCACTTCTGATTTCCGTTCATCAGCTGGAATCAGCTGCAAGGCCTGCTTTACAACCCAAGATTTATTTCCAGCAGTTATGGGGATTAGTTTTGAGGGGTATGGATGGTTTCCTGGGAAAGCTCTGAAAAATGTGTTTTAAGAGGCTAAGGACAAAAGTCAAGCCCACAATTTTTTTTTATTTTCCTCTCCCCTCAATGCCTTCATCTTCCCAGATCCACCACAGCTGTTTAGACCTCTGATTCTGTAGGTCAGTTTAATTTCTAATCCTTCTATTTAAAATACTATCCAGTGCCACCAGGAGGTGTCCGTGTGCTATTTATCCGTTACTTTCCACGGTGCTTGCATTTTTTTTAGTTACTTTATTGAAGGGGGCTCCATAACAACACTACAGAGGTAGGAGCTTCTGTAGAATCTTTATTATATTGTATTGGTGTGTGTACTTCCAAAAAAATAAGGACATCATGTTTTTGCTTGGTGAGAGTGCTTAGTTCTTTCCCTGGCAGAGAAAAATTATAGATGAAAAACACCTTTTTTTTTTTTTTTCTTTTTTCTTTTTTTTTTTTTTCTTAAAGCATGCACTGTTCTCTGAAATATACAGTATAATGTATTGAGGATATCATTCTGTTGCTAGGGAAATGATGACTATAATGAGATGTTACACAGTCTACATTTTGACTGCATTGCAGGATCAAAGATGATGCTGTGGAAATGAAGATCTCTCAAGGAAACATGTAACTTGTGTCATATCTGCATTTGTGTGTAATCTCCAAGGGTAGTCAAAAGAGATGACTGTGTACAATATAAAGCTACATATCACAGCATTGTTATGTTGCATATCCCCATTTGGTCTGTGATATTTAACTGGAAAATATCTAATGTATTTTTGGTGTTAAATTAGGCATAGAAGATGTAGAGAGCTGTATAGTAACCTATAGGACATTATGAACAGCTATAGGTACAGACTACTTAAAGCAATGCCAATATTTATTACCACATGAACATTCATAAGCATACATCAGAGTAAATCTGATTTAATTTGAACAGCAGATAGAAAATAGTAATTAGTTGATAAAATATGATCAGCCCTGCCACAGGTTCAGGTCTAGTTTGAGAGTGTCCCTGTTCGAGCCAGAAGTTAACATTCATTGTGTTACTACAGTTGCAAGCACTACCTGCAGATGTTGTGTGTGATGGGGACATGCAGGACTGACACTTTTTTAATGTCTGCACAGTCAGATTGACTATTTCTGCTTTCTCTTGCATCTTGGAATAGGCTTGTTTTGATAAAGTGCATGCCATCTTTGCTGAGGAGAAACTACTAGTCTAAGAAAGGTTTCCAAATACATTGGTTTGTTGTACGGGTCGTGGCCAAACTTCTTATCAAATTATTTGTCAAATTTAATTTAGTGAAAAAGTTAACATTTCACTGCCGATATGGCTTTCAGGGTACCTGAAAAACCCACCCCCAACCCCCAAACCTTCCCTTCCTGAATTTACCTGTGTTCTTGGTCTGTAATTCTAACACCCTTCCACCAAAAACCTATTATGGCTCATACAGAAGTGGTTATTGGATGCCGGCCAGAAAATTTCTGAGTAGGTCCTGACCCCAACGAGTCATAGATGCCCAGTTTGATAAACATTAAAGCAGCAGGTAGATATCATTACTGTACGAGTTGTTAGCTTTCACAGTGTGTGTTCCTACATCAATAGCCAGCTAAATAACTGAACTGAGAAGAATGCAGACAGCAGAAATCATTTTACAGGCAAATGAATTGACTGAACTAGTAGAAAATGTGGTGAAACTAATGGAAATGAATGATAAAGCAGACTTCCCAACCCAGGATATGGTCAATACATTGGTGAGATACTATTTGTGGTCCCAAGTGATAGCAGAACTCTGTTAAGACAAATATATGGTTCTGTGGATGCACACAGTGTGATACTGAATTTCTTTGCCAAATTATATGTGTTCTCTTTAAAAAAAAAGTGACACTAATGGTAGCATACTAGTAATGAAACAGACCTGTCAGCATGCTACATGATGACTGTTTTCTCCTTTGCTGCCTTGGAAGCCACTATCTGTTCATACTTAAAATTGGCTCCGAGTATGTTTGCAATATCCATGTTTAATGAACACAGTGAGAGTTAATTTACGTTCTACTGTGACACCACAGATGTAGAATAGATCAACTCACCTGCAAACACAGTGTTCAGGCCATGCTAGTACTGACTGAATGACACCTAGCTCTACTCCCCTGATAATGGTTTGCAGAGCTGCTCAAAATCTGATCTCCCTACAAATACCTCACTTCTATCTCTCAGATGATAATGTCACTATATACTATAAATTAATTGACTTTTATTTCCTTTTTTTTTTTCCTTAAAAATAGTGATTTTCTGGATCAGAAGGGTATTGTTTGTGTTTTTTTGATAGAAGTAGATTTAAGCATTAACTAATTAACCATTTATACAAAAGGTTTATTATTTAACAGATACAAAATACTTACTGCGTGCCTGCTAGTGAGAGAAGGTAGTTTGGATTTTTGCAGACACTTTTGTCTCAGACATTCTGGAAGCACTCAAGATGATCTGCCTTGGTCAAGTCTGTATTGGGCTATCAGCTGTTATAGCTGTTACACTATCCTCATGGACTAATACCAGAGAATTTCTTAATGGCAAATAGGATTAATATGTATACTGATGTTAATTTGCAAGAAACTTACTTAAGAACCTGTAAACTAGACATCACCAGCATTGGTCCTTTTATATGATTCCTAAGCATAACGCCTGAAAATACCAGGAGATCATTTGTACATGCACACATAATGAGTCGAGAAGTCTTTCCTGCCTCCATCCTAAGAACTCAGCAGCTCTAATCCATAATGCAAACATTGATGTAACAGGGCAGAGCATGATGTTCTGCTGCTTTCAGAAGACCAGGATGCTTCTTGGCTGCACAAGTACACTATTATACTTAGCTTTACTCTCTGCTTTTAAGATTTGTTCACATTTTAACTCAGAATTAGACTTAGTCACATATTTAGGAATCGATTCAGTACCCTGCTATCCTCTTTGACCAGACTATTGTGTTTGACCATAATTTACTCTCAGCATGATGTTAGCAGTGCATACCATAAATGATAGGTACTAAGCATCCATATTGGCCATCTCTGTCCCCAGCATTCAGCATAGTATCCTTTATCCTGACAAAAAGTCAGAAAAGTCAGCCTGTGAGCATGCAGAGAACAGTGAGAAGGTTCCAGCTACTACTTTAGTTTCTATCATCTTCCTAGCTGTTAAACGTTTCTGCCTTTCAGAGACTACCTTGCATTATAAATTATCCAGAAATCTCTTATTGTCTTTCATTAGAACCTGATGATACTAATTTGTCTCAATGGTAAGAGCCACAGACTTATGTCTGCTTCTGTTCTAATGTATGGTTGAAAATCTGGAGTTGGTTCTGAAGTCAAAATACCACCTTATGGTGAGCACTTTCCCTGTTTGAGCTAGAGACCAGTACATCGTGACTTTCCACCATGTGATAAAGGAAGCTCTTTTCTGCACGGGTCTCCACCTGCCTTACTATTACGAGAAGATGTCCTCCTAATATTGCTGACCTGTCTTCCTGACTTCACACTTCCTTCCTGGCTCTTTTGCTTCTCTTCTGTTCTTAGTGCGTTGATCAAAAGAATGAAGAGAAGCATCCTTTCCACTACAAAACTTTAGTCAGTTAACTATACAAAAAATCCAATACAGTACTCCATATCCATCTATTTCTCAAATATTATTTTATGTAAGGGAAGCAAAGAACAGAAAATAAACAGGGCACAATGAGAAGCAGAGCAAAACAAAGAAACAAGTCAGGGCAAAAATACAGCAGTATAACAGGAGACTACTGCTGAGGTAAAAGCAAACTTTAAAAGTTCAGCTTACATTCCTGTGCTTATATTCAACAGCAATTCTTAGTCTTTCTTCTGTGAAAAAAAAAATAAAAAATCATTGATGTTTCTGAAACATTAGCTATAAACATTAAGCACATCTGGAATTCTTCACTGTCTTTCGGAGGAAGACATACATGCCATGGACTCCCAGTACCACTTTGGTACTCATTCCCTCCTTCTGGACACCAGATAATTTCATTATCCATTTGCATGAAACCTAACTCCCCAGAAACTGCCACTCATACCAGAGAACATATTTTCCACTTGAAACTTTAAAACTATGAAAAAAAAAGTTCCAAGTGAAATATCAGGGACAAGTAGCAGATGTACTGGCTGATACTTATTTAATAATTGTTGTATAGAAGATTATGACGAACTTTTGTCTTAAAATGATAGTTTGATGTAATCCTGGTATCTTTTAATAAAAGTTTAAAGCACATGAACAACATTAAAGGAAGTAAATAGAAAAAAAAAAAAAAAAAAGGACAGTATCTTTGCCCAATTCTAGTTTTATGTTCACTGGGTTTAGGAGATGGAGAAGGTAAAGCCTCCAAGTATGTTTGCAAACATAGTCATAAACGTTACCATGAGCAACAGAAACACGAAAACAATTTTGGGGGGCAATGCTTCTGTCAGGGGGAAGGAAACACACCTACAGGGGGAAAGATACACCTACAGAGACAGTGAAAGAAGTAAAAAACGACAACAACAAAAATTAAAACAAACAAGCAAACAAAAACCAAACCAACAAAAACCTGCAAAGTGTATTCTATTAAGCTGATAGTCCAGACCTAACTTTGCTGAGTTTATTTAGCTTCTGGAGAGATTTTCTAGCATAATTCTGGATTAAAAAAGCATTTGAACATTTTACCTATCATGAGAGCAGTAAAATATGCAGAAGATACAAAACCAGAAGTCAGATTGGAAGGTTTACTGAAAAAATAACTAACAAAGGGAAAATAACACAATCAAAGTCTGATTCTACCATCAGCATCTCTGTTATGTGGTGCAATTATACTGCAGTAGAGGTGTGACTATACTCAAACCAGTGCTTTTGTAATTGCTTGAGTAGAAACAGTACTCAAGATCCAGTAGCATTATTTGGAGTGGACAAACCCCATATATAAACATTCTGGGGGCTCTGATGAATATTACTGTACTGGTAAAATAAAAATTCCTAGGATCTGTTCTCCAGCACTGAGAATAGACACTAGAGCATGATCCTTACCTACATTAACAAAGACGACCTCCAAAGCAGAACAGTCCCACGCTAACTGCATATTGAGAACCTTCTACAGTTTATGAACAGTCCCAAGCCCTGAAATTTTAGCTGTCATGGGCCAAATACATGCTAGAGAGCACTCTAATAATTCAGGGGCATAAACAAACAAATTCCAGTGGCTAAGAACATTCCTTAGAACCTTTATAGAGCTCTATATCTGAACTGGCTCACATGAAGTTAGTCTGCTCTTAGATGCTACAGAAAAAAAAAGAGAACAAGCAGAATTCAACTGATAAAGGAAGCATTCATATACTTTTTGGGGAATGAAGAACATAAGCAGCCTTTTACTCTACTAAAATTAACTATTTACTCTACTAAAATTAACTATTTTCCACCATAAAGAGATGCATCAAAAAATAGTGAAGGCCTCCATGTTTGCTTTAAACACAAAGGAAAACAAGAAGAGAAACAGAAGGAATAAACAGGTAGAAAGCAGAGAGGAAAACCTGAAATGCATTTTATTTCATAACAGAAAAGACAGGAAGAAGAAAAAATGTACTGAAACAAAAGCATGTAAGGAAAATAAGGAAAAAAACAACACTTTAATGTACTGCATTACTTATTCCATTATTAACTTTTTCCATGAAAATTTATTGATGGTGTTTCATGTATATAAAGCCCCAGAATCTTTTTTCCTTCTGGTGCTAGTGTTAGATTGATGCTAACTAGTCATCCAGGACAAAAGGACAACCAGTCCTTTTCTTTGTTCAGGTTGAATACCTGATTCAGGAGCAATGTAGAGTTGGGTGGAATCAGTAATAATGTGTTAACTTTGAAAGGAACACCAGGAGAAACAAATGAATACATAGTTCAAGGGTAACAATATTTTCAAAGCAAATGGACAACTTCTGTTACTAAGAATATAGGGCACTTGACAGCTAATAAGACAGCGAGGCATTCAGCTTTCAAACAGTAAGAGGTGAGAATTAATATTACACTAATGAACCACAAGCATACTGCTGGCTTGTTTTTTTATTAACATTAATAAATGAGCTCATAATACTGATCAGAAGTGTTTTTTTTTTTTCTCCACACATCTCACAAAAGAATTTCATGTGACAAGTACTATGATACATATGGTAGAAACAAATAGCTGTGGCCACAAATATGTTTTGTTAACTGATGATTAATATATTCAGGAAGCAATCACACTATTCATTAGTAAAAGTTTACAAACATTAAAAAGTGCATAACATTTGAAACCAACAACAACACAAAAATATATATAATATATATATAATTATATATAAAGAAAGTGACATCACCTCCCGTTAATAAAAAGAAAAAAAAAATCTTCTGACTTTGTGATTGGTGCTTATGTGATTGCCATGGTTTACTAGTCAGTCACTCTCTTTTCTCACCTCAGCCACACTCAAGTATAACTGCCCCGTTTTGCAGAGTTCAGCCTCATGTATGGCCTTGTCTGCTGAGGCAGGGGTGGGAAGAAAATCAATCAGCATAGCTATGGCAGAATAGGTTATTAATTTATAGGTATTTTAAGTAGTCCCCTGGACGGACAAGCTAACCTGGTATTTCAATAAATGACCAGTTCAGACTGCCATTTTGGAATAGCTGAAATAGGAAAAATCTAGTGTTTTATGTGCTAGCTTCCAACTCTTTAAACATCCTTTTCCCACAACCTGACCAAAAGGCTGCTGGGGCAGCTTCTAGCACTTGGCTCTGCCTGGTACATCAGTAACAGGCTAGTGGATGTGCAAACTCAGCAGCCTGATAACTGAGGCAAAGCCAAGGAGTAGAAAAAGGTAGTTCCCCAGGCTGGATCAGGTTGATGATCCACTACTTGGACTAACCTGCAATCTAAAACTTATTCGAGAATAGATAATTGGCCATAACCTATGCCACTTATTTTCCCATGTGTATACAAGGCCCATCTTTAACAATGTGAACCAGAAAAATCTCTAGCACCATGGAATTCGTTTGAATTTTAACCCACGTAAGGTTATAAATGTATTCTTAAAACTACCATTACAATAAAATACTTGGACTGACATTTTAAAAAAATAGCTTGGAGAAAGTTTAAGAAATTGGGAGTAAAATTAGAAAATGCGGAAGAATAACATCAAAGATTCAGTTTGAGTCTCTGATATGCAACTAACTACAGGCAAGTGGCAAAAATGTACCAAGGACACAAAACACACCGAAGTATTCACATTAATGAATCGTTTTGAAGGCTCATCTAGTAACAAATTAGAGTGTTGCTGAGTCATTTAGGTTTAGGCATAATCAATTTAGCAGTTGACGTTTTAAATCTATCATGTGCACATCACCACATTATGCAAAAAAAACAGCCCTTTCAAAACGCGTGGTAGAAAAATTCACAGTAACAGAAATATTCTTCATAAGCAGTTGAGAAGGGGCAGTGTGGAGCATCTAAGTCGTACAATACAAAAACCATTGTAAATAACAGAGCTGTAAAACAGACGCAAAGTTCTAAAAACAGTGCTTTCTTTACAGTTCTTTTAATGGGTGAACACTTTGGCCAGAGAATTTTAAACTCTGAGGATCACACAAGCCTTTGCTTAAGATACACAATTAGATCCTCTGACGTTTCAAAGGCCATTTGCTACAAGATTTACCTGTTTTTCTACTTTCTAAAAGTGTTCCCATCAAGTAGTCATTATGAAGGGATCCATCTGATGACACTATCCCAAAACTCAATACATGTTCAACCATTGCTAATGACAGAGGTAGAGAAAATTCTGTCTTCTGCCACAGCTTGTACCCCCATTTTTAGCATTGTGTTGACTGGGTTCCAGCAGTGAAGACACATGCACTTGCTTTTCCACCAGCTTGCTCATGGAAACAAATTTGTTCCAGCATGCTCTTGTAGCCTGAAAACATCCAGCAGTTGCTCCAGTCGCTCAAAGTCGGATGTCAGCTTTCTTGCTTTGCTGCCTCCCCTTGGGCCTCCCCCGTTTGCTCACTTGGATTTCGTTGTGCATCTCCTTCTCCTTCTATAAGATACAACAAAAGGATGAGTGATCCACCCTAGAACAGAGAAATCTTGCTTCCAGAACCCCAACTGTTCTTCCACCACTTTGTTCTTCAAAAAAAAGTAAATCAACCGAAATGAAACAAAGATCTTGCATTGAATGTAAAACCTTTTACTGCTACAATACTCATATTATGACTTCAAAAACAAATCCCTAGCTCCATCAGCCACTATCATTTCAAGAACACACCTAAAGTAAATTAATTAAAGAAGTTAAATTAAAGAAGTTAAAATAACTATATTTTTGACAATTTATTTACTGTAGTACTATGACAATAGAAAAGCCTCATCACACCAAGTTTGAACAGAGTTTACTAAAAAGAGGTGCAGCTTCAATATGCGCAGTAGTTTGCTAAAGCTCTGTTCATCCTTTGCCTTTATTTTCAGTGCCATGCACCAAGGCTTTCAGCCCAGCCGTCTCATTGCAAACCACAGAACGATCTGAGAAACAGGAAACATCTCACAATGACACAGTGAGCAGACAATTCAAAGCCTGTCTACAGAAAGCTAATCAGTGCCTTGACAGTGGTCCCTACGTACCTATGCATAGTACTGTACTGTACCCTATCTTCTGCCTGACAATTAAAGACCTAGCAGGTCTAGGTGGCTGAAAGTTATGCGCTAATATGCCACAGATCTCTGAATGCTAGAATAATTAGGTATTGGTACATAAGAGTAAATAAATAATTTTAAGATTTAGATGTATCCTGTATCTTGGAGGAATTCTGAATCACTTGCATTGATCTGGCTTAACACAATAGTTAAGAAAAGACAATTCCAAGGACAAAGTTGCAAAGAGGTCAAAGAAGAGGCAGTAGTTCCTCTTAATTTTTGTCTATACCTTTCTTCACAGGTTACTCCACTATTTGAACCCAAGTCCTTAGAATAAGGGCAGGATTCTCAACACAGATATTTATCATTTCCTCATTTTAAATTAAACTTTGCCTCTATAGCATTATTTCTGTGTATAGAAACAAATCCTGTAAATACCTTCTCTTTTCTACACAGAAGAAATAGGATATCAGTAATGGAAAAGAGAACATTGCAAAACACTCAGACTTGATAACTCTGTTTTGTGAATGGACTGAATATGCTGCAAACTGCCTCTGAAGTTATTGGTAATTATCAAATTCAATCTGATGAGAAATTGTATGGAAGGTTGATTAACCCGCTAAAACAGTGATGTTTGTTCTGTTTGCTGAGGGTTAAGTTATAAATAACAATTTCCTTTGCAATCCACTTTCTAAGAAAACTCTCCTTATTTCTCCTTCTTGTCTCCCGCATCTCAAAGGTTTCCAATATGATTGATCTACACACTATGATTTCCTATTGGATAGAAATCCCTTTTGCCCAAGTTGTCCAAGCACTTTCTACAAAGCCTCCTACACTTGTTCTGATACCATAAAAGAACAGATGAGTGGAATTTCATTTTTGATTCCTTTTTACCTGCTCCATCCTCTATTGATACTGACAACTTGGGAGTTTTTAATACCCCTCATACTATCCAAGCAACTCAAGCTTTCCTGAAAGGATTTTTATTTAAAGGCAAAACAAAAATACAAACAACAACAACAACAGAATCTCAAGAGAAAAATACTTGCATGTATCTGTGTTTAGTTAGAAGAATCATCCTGGACACAAAGTCTAGATATTTCACTACCTAAACATTAAATGTAGTGCACAAAAATTTAAAGAAAGAGCACTAGGATTTTCATCTACCAATTCTTCAAATTCACCCCTCACGAGTAAGCTCTTACAAGCTCATTGAAAAGCTCACAAGTCTGCATCTATTTAATGTACAATACACTTTCTTGGTACTACAAAGTTTGTCTTCTGCTGACGGAGTTCCCTTACTAAAAAAAAAAAAAAAACTTAAAATGGGCTTGGAAAATCCAGAAATTGACTAAGCACATTCTGGAACTATTCTTCCTTCAAAACATGATTGCTATAAGCTCTTAGAAGTAAGAGTTGTGATTTTAATGCAGCATTTTAATTCCGACAGGTATTATTAAAACATAATAAAACCATGCCAAATAATAAAATACTTTAAGCCATAATACAGTTGTAAGAGTTGGTTTGCTAGCAACAGTTATTAGTTCTGTTAATTTCCAGCTTCTTTTTTTTTTTTTTTTCTTCTCCAAGGTTACACCTTAAACATTTCTACCATGATCTAGAATTACTTTTAATGACAAACTTCTACAATCAGTCCTTCATTCCAGTGCTGTACTGTAACACCTCCACTATCCCCATTTTTTGTAGATGATTGGACCATCACAGCTCCAACAAGCAAGTCTCCTTCTCACTTCTGCACTGAATCTGTGTTCTCTGGTGTATCTGCAGAAAATACACCTGGAAAACTAGCAGCTTGTTTTAGAGATCAGACTTGCAGAGACTGTTCTTTATTCTTCATTATAGTTTCACCTTACTACATTATTTAGCTGTGATCACCTCTAAGATCGTCTGAATTGGAATTACACTGTATACCGAGAGAAAAAGATAACCAGGTATCTGGGGTACCTGATGACTTCCCTACTGAAGTTATTTCTCTTCCCACCAGTCAAGATAAAGATAAAGACATCCCATTATTTTTATTGCACTTTTCTACTCATCAGATGTACACTGGGCTTCTACTAAGTTTAGATAAAATGCATTGCCAAAGAGAATCTGAAACCTGCATTTTGAAGTACACTCTTTGGTAGATATGTTCACTCCATGAATATGAATATTAGAAGGTTGTTAGCTTATTATGGACAAAGAACACTGGAATTGTCGTTCTGAAGGTAGAATATTATACAACCATTATATGCAGTCAACTCTTGTTTATTGGTAGTTGGCTTATCACTGAGGGGACAATCCCCACTCACTTCAGGTATCCAATAGTGCATGACAGAAAATTCATTGTCTTGGAGCAAGGCCTCACTGCCTATTGTTGTTCAAAGCTGTTTCTGGTCTTTACAGGAAATGAATGTATCCGCATGCTTTTCAAAGTGGATATACTAAATATGCTTGGGTAGCTTAATTTACATATATTTTATAATGCCGTTTTTTTCTTCTTTATCTGCATTATCCTACTCTGTCTTTAGTCTGTGCAGTTGAAAATTGTGCAATTGTGCTTGCATTTTTGCAAGAAGATGTATATGGCTGTAATAAAAATAAGATAAAAAAGAAAAAAAGAATCAAAACTTGGTGTATGTATTTGTATAATTAGGTACCACTTAGCATGAGGTGTTTGGTTGACATACATCTTGAAAGAAATAAGATGTAACCCATAAAAACATTTGCTTCTCTCTTAACCCCATCAGGTGTGATGTAAATCTACATTCCGCAAGCCCTAACATAATCTGAACTGGAATTGGGGATGCAAAGTATTTTTCATCCTCTCCTCAGTTCGGAAGGACAGGACAGGATAATACAGTAATATTCATAGGAATGATAATGCAATGCATTTTCCAATATTTGTGGTTTGGAGGCTTTTGTCTGGCACCAAGGTGTACTAACAATACAAAGATTAAGTATATTTTATTTGTGTCTAATTAAAACTGCACTCTCAAAGAAGTATGTTGGCATTTGTGTGTATCTAGCATCTAATGTAATTTATGAGCAACTCTGTATACTTTTCTGCAATGATTAACAGTTACCCAAGCTGCAAAAGAGGTCTCCGAGCAAAATAAAAAAATAAATAAATAATAATAATAAAAAAAAAAGACTCCTGATTTATGTATTAACATTTAGGATAACGTTATTTAAACCATTCTCAATGCTACAGAGCTAACTGCATGTGCAAAATGCATACTGACATATATTACAAGTAAAAGCTCACATTCTTTTTATCGCTCACAAACGAATACAGTTCTGGCTAATAATCAATCCCAGCAGCTAACTGAAAAGTAGGAATTGTGTTTATGTTTGATCTTGTCCAGTTAGAAAATAATTTTGATAAGTGTAAATTGGAGACTGAAGAAATAAAGCAAGGAGGAACAATGCAAGTCAAATACCACGTACTTTGTATTTGTCCAACATTTTAGACATATCCACACATTAGAACAAATAGTTACACCTACATGCATGCTCAGGTATTAGTAACACTTTTCGTTTTAAATAGTAAGAAAAATAAATGCCCTGCACAACTAGAAGCACATGCATCTAGAAGCTATAGGGCCAATGGCAACAGCAGAAGGAATGACCTAGGATATATGTTAGTCTGGTAAAGCCAAAAAAGAACCACCCCCCAAACAGCACCACAATGACCTGAACATCTTACTGCCACTTCTGATTGTTCAGTGATGGGATTGCCTCTCAAAACTCTTGCCTTTTTCTCTCAGAAATATATGTGCACAAAAGAGGACGGCTGCTTATCAACAGTTTGTTTTTTTTTTCATGTTAAGTTTTAAATAAATACATTAGAAGACCAAAATGTACTCACCTGCTTTGTTTATATCAAGCTCTGATAACTTTAAGGCTAGTTCACTAGAGTTACCACCTGGAGAGGACACAAGTATGTCATGTAGTGCATTTCTTCTACCTGTTCTTCCTGAAGCAATGAAGTCTGCATATGTAGATTCCACATCAGTCATTGCTAACAAATATCCACATAGCAGTACCTGGATGAGAGAAAATACCAACACTCAGAACACCAGAAAAACAGATGATGTTATGAAAGGAGAACAGAAGAACTAGAGGGCTCTCATTGTGGAGTAGACTGGGTATATGCAATAATCAGCAAAAGGAGATGTCCCAGTCTAAACATTTGGAGAAACTAGAGCAGAAACGGAGTGGAAAGACAAAAATATGTGTGGATTTTATCCAATCTGTATTCAACAGTACTTTAAACAACTCCATTTATCATACTTCATAAAATGCTAGTGAGTACTTTATAAAGGCAATGACCTCAGCAACATGAAGCTGTCTCTGCTTTTAATATTAGCTAGCAACTAGGAGGTATGTAGGGGGTGGAACAAAGTTCTTTTCTGCACAAAAGCAGAGCATAAGGATTACAAAAGTACTAAGCAGCAACACTTTGCATGTAGACCTGCATGCTAGAGCACAGGCACACAGATGTTTTGTGCATTTTCCTTTCCTGTAGTAGTTACTTTCAGCATTATATTTACACCTCTTCAGACTCAACTAATTCATTTTTGCATGATAGCTGCAGCAAGGTGAATGTGTTCCATAAGGTCACTGAGATGAGTGCAGACAGGCTAACAAAGTGCAGAAGAGCTAAACTAATGCAGGGTTAAAAAGCTAGGCTCTGTAACCTAGATATATCTCAGAACTCTTTTTCCATTGGAAGATAAATATTTCTCATGTCATTATGGAATCATGTGATGATATACCTTGATGCCAAAGATACAAGATCTGCCAAAGATACAAGGAAACTTGTATTTCACACTCAGTAAGAGAAAGATATGCATCCCTGCTGGAATATCTGCTACAGCTCTAACCTACTGGATTTTTTATTTTTTTCCCCAAATTATAGAAGCATAACTATAAACCTTGCAGGGAGAACAATTTCTTTTGCTGATCCCAGTTGTACTGAAGGCTTTCTGCAAAAAAGTAGATTACCATGATTCAAATGCAACATCCCTCACATTTTATGTTTGGATGTAGGAGGGAGATCAGGGAAGCTTTCTGGTAGCGCAGTACTCTGAAGAAATGCAGCACTAGGGAACCATGGAACAGAAGCAGCACCCCCACAGCTATATGCTGCCTTCATTTCTAAGCAGTACTTCTCTGGTTTTGTATACTGCAGAGAGAGAAAATGGCCATAAGGGAAACACTGCATGCAGTTGCATGCAGTGAGAAGGCTTAGCTGTTATTTCCAGAGAAGCTTACTATTCACATTTGCATAGAGTGTACAAATGTTTTTAACCACATGCACTCGCTGGGCACTGAAGAAACCCCTGAAGTCATCAAACACTAGCAGCAGCAAAAGATTTGACTTTCTCTTTTGAAATAAAAGCATTTATATATATATATATATAAACTCTCATTTAAATAGATACACAACAACAGCCAACTCTTTCCCACACTTAGTTCTAAACAATCTTCACAAATTCTGTCCATTCTTCATCCTCCTTCTATTCCTTAACTCCCCAATTTCATTCAGCTGTCTGAGGGTGTACATAGGAGTTGTCTGAGAAGTCAAAAAAAGGGTTCTAAACCATATTTTATTTAGATTAACTATAACTATATCAAGTATCATTGCAAGAGTGACGTATTTAAAAAGAAGTTCAGGGCTATCAAGCATTGGTGTCCCATGTCACACACTGGATGGCCGACGGGATAATTTTTCTCCTATGAACAATCACTATGAAACAGGAAACTACTTTAAAAAAATAAAAAGCTAAAACCTAACAACAAGCACCCAGGGAAGTGAAAGAGGTCAGCATTGACTGAAAGCCTGCCTGACAAACATAAAATGGTGTGGCGCCTCTCAATTAACAAATGCCTTCATGAGCATGAGAGTATGCACATTTCTTCCTGTGCTCCCTTTTTGAAACACTGCAAGAACAGTGAAGGAAATGAGACATCTACCATTTGTTCTTCCCCCGAGGCGCAGCAGACACCACATATATCAACGATGGGGTAATGAAGCACGTAACATCCAAAAGTGAAGAGAAACAGTGAGGACCTATTCCCTGAAAAATATCATCCAGCAAGATCAGAATGCAGAAGTTCTGAAGTGAAACTTACTGGAGTTATGGTTGTTCATTCCTGTTATTGCAGTGGGCTTGTAGAAAAGGAGGTACAAGACCTGTAAGTCAGCAGCGTGCAGTTTGGATTTTGTCAGTAGTATAGCATGAGTCCAAAGTCATCACTGCTACCACTCCTGCCAAGTTACGGATTTCATTTAGTGAAGGAGAAAAACAAACAAAAAAATAATAGAAAGAAACAAAACAAAACCATAACCAAACTAACTAAACAAAACCACCACAGAAGAATATTCTTTCATAACTTTGGCAGCTGCATATCAGTGCATCAGGAACAGAATGAGCAGAGAAGTCTATGGCTGAGATGAAACAGGCCCGGACTTTGCACTGCAAAGAATACACTTCGGAGAGATTATATTCTTCATGAAACACTCCAGAAAACAAGGAGAGCACCTGGGGAATTCTCAGGCTTGCTAATTTAATTTTAGCTATGAAACAGGCTATAAAGCCATACAAAAATGTGCTTGCAAAGAACCTTTATTTTAAAGGCTTGTTTTCTATAGGCTCAATATGGCATTACTAACAACATTCAGATCAAAAAAAATAATGTTACCAAACATACATTTATTAACACTTCCAAGTTTTCCTGTCTGCATCTTCTCTTAAATGTCAAACACCATTCTGTTATGTATTGGCATTATCTTGAGACATTACTGCATAAATATGGAACTCCACTGACATCAGCCGAGAGCTCCCCTTCCAGTGAATGGCGCAATGCCCAGCAGTCTCTAATACATTCACTGAACCAGTCATTAAGGAATTACCATTCACTCTAAAAAACCTTTTTTGTTTATTCTCTGTGGAAGGAATAGAGTTTGCTAATAATTCTGTGAAACGTAATTTGAATTTCCTAATTGCATTGACAGATACTCCTGCATGAAAAGATTGTGGTCCAAGTCCTGTTATTTCTAGTATTTATTTATTTAAAGTTGTAAAAACAGTATTTTCCTGCATGGTATTGAACTGAAACAAGAAGGCTGCAAACCTTACCGCTTCTGCCAACTGAACCATCAAGCTAAAGAAAGCAAAAACAAGAACAAGAAAGCAGTTGTGTGAGCATAAGAATAATGAAACCTGCTACCATAGGGTTGGAAAACATGGTGAATGGTAAGATACCATCTGAAGCCTGCCACAGCTGCACTTTCCCTTTCCCCCAGCTTTCTGCATGACAAAAGTTTAGAATTTGAGCTGCAGCACTGGAGATTTTCATATAGCATCCTTCTTTTCCTCAGCTTCCTAGTTTCATAAAACTTCAGAAATATGGGTATCTTGACTTCTGTCTCTTTCACCTCCCAGCTCCTTACTCCCAAAGGAAGTTGTGTTGAAAATTTCTTGTAGGCTCTTAAACAATTATAGAGGATGAGGGAGAGGAAGAAAATAAACAGGCATAGCATGATCACAGGAGACTTGCTGTCTTGGATTTCAGCCCATGTATTAAGGTATCTTTGTTATTTTTAAAAATAACAAGAAAACCTGCAAAGGACCTACTTCTATATCCTATGAATCTGAAGTTTTTACTGGTAAGCATCATGAAGAGTAGAATTAGTAACCGCAGAACTCAGGAGGAGTAAAGAAGGATGACAAGAACAGCATAATTTAATACACACAGAAAGAATCAGTATTTATGTTTTCAGAAAGCTCCCTGAACACTCCACAATCCAACTCCCGTCTTAAGTTTTCCATTTCCATGCTCTATATAACACATCCACCAAGTTTCTTAAGGTAACTGTCAAATTTCTGCAGCTTCTATGTACTTCTTCTGTGTACTTCAGCTCTGTTGAAAGAACAGTTAAAAAAATCTAAAATTTAGCGATGGCTTTCACAAATGAAATCCCAGTTTGACTAGATCCCATAATAACTCAATGGAACAAGGTTTTACACAGTGGCATTGTTATCAAGAGTTTGGATGTGAAAGAACAGAAATTATGTGAGATACCAAAATAAATTAAAATCAGAGCCTCTATAGTTTATGGGCTATAAGTACCTAGGGTTGTTGAATTTAATAGTTTTAAAGGACTAACTACCTAGAAGAACTACAAATGCATTTAATAGAAAAATATAAATAGGATATTTATATTTTGAAGGATATTTTATTTTGGAAAGGATGACAGTAAGAATGAGCACTTGACACATTGCTTGTCTAGGGGATTTGTCATATGTTGCCCGCTAGCACAGGGGAGCTGCCATTTTCTTGGTGAAGCTGCAGTGTAAGACTAACAGGTACAATCCTTCAACATTTACTCCTCCTCTTTCTCCATACATGCTTAATGATGGGGTTGAATAAGGGATTTTCAAATAAAACTCTCTCAGGATTTGGCTGCTAAATGTTGTATCACGATCAGCACATTATTTAAATATAATTATCTATATTCAGCTTTCATAAGAGAACAAAAAAAGCCAAGAGAACTTGTCATTTAATAGCATGTCTGTTTTAGAGAAGGTGTATAATTATGCTTTTAAAATAAATTTTGGTTCCAAATCTAGCCCTAGCTTAGAGACAGGGCTCTTTCCAGTGAGGAGATAGCTCTATTCCACAGCAGCCTGCGCACTTTAAGATTCCCATCTAATTCATGGCCTGCTATGTTGAAAGCAAATGAAACAGAGTAACAATTAAATAGAAGTACACTTTTTCCACAAGAGATGATATATTTTGCTATAGAAGAGCACTGTTTTTGCACAGACACACAGTTGAGCAATCAGTGTTAACTCCTGAAAGCCAAACAAGCTTTTAGTGAGAGGGGTATCACTTAAAGAAAATATGAATTTCCATGCCACCTCATGAGCTGCACAGTATTTTAATCTTCAGCTTGAAAATTGTCTATGTATTTTGTCTGATGCTTCTGAAGTGACCACCTCTATAAGAGAGATGTATAATAGGTCACTTACCTTTGTGACAGTTACATATTTTTACTGTGAACACAATATATATAGTACTCCTAGTCCTATAAATACCTTAATGGAAATTACAAGGAAACTCAACTGGTAAGACAATGAAAACAGAACAAAAGTTACTATCCCAGACTTTTTCAGCCAGAACAAATTCAGAAGCTGCTTTAAATCTGCATTAAAAAAGCATTATGAAGTTGGATACCCTTAAGCCCATAACAAATGTGAAGAGATAATTCAAAAAGATAATGTTTCCCTTCTGGGAAAGTGATGTTTTAGTATAGCCTGCCTAAAGACATCTACAGAACTATAGGTCAGGTATTTCAATACTCTATGCTTGAGCAAAATCCACGATGCCCATGACCATAAGGTCTCTCATCTATCACATAATTTCAGTTCGATCTTCCTTTCTGCAGAAACAAGAGTGGATGCAGCAGGACTTTCACTGAAGGGAAGAAAGTCACGTGGGCTTTGCTCATGAAGCTTCTCTGTATCTTCCTAAACTTGCCTTTAATGCTGCAAGCAAGTTCTTTCTCTTGAATACACAAGTGCTAACCTGCACAGACAGTACATTAAAGGTATTGGCCAACACAATTCTCATTAGAAAATGTAGCTGAGTCTCTGATATCTATTCTTTTCAAGAACTTGTTATAAGCACTGTAATGATTGTTTTTGAAACAGCCACATCTTCTCTATTCACTGCTACATACAACAGCATCTATATGGCTTTACGGGGGAAAAAAAGAACAAACAACCTGAACTGTCTTGATCAGTAGTCTGCAATTTTTTTGGACTAGACTTTTGTAATCTTTAGAGGCAACTTTCACCCTTTTTTAAAAAAAATATTATTTATATATATATATATTTATTTTAAAGATTTAGCCAACTTTTAATTGAAAGTTTAATAGCAATATAGCCCTGTGAATTATCTGCTGACTATTAAGAACTTTTTAAACAACAAGTTTATTGGTGATAATGTGGATGCCACTTAGATAAATGATTTGCTATCAAAGTTAAACTTCCAGTTTTTGACAGAAGCGTAGTACTTTGGAAGGGACAAAATGAGATTTACTGACTAATTTTAAATGCCTGTGCATACATATGTAGGTAGGTACTTATATGAGGTGATTCATTCAATCCATATTAAGCATTTGTTTTAGAATGAATGCAACTTAGCATCTTCAATGTGCTTATCTCTTCCTATCAAGTAGAAAAAAAGTCCAACAAGTAAGCTGAGATCTTTACTAGATATGCAGGTTAAATTACATTCATCCTACTCCAGATGATCTAAAAGAATTCTTCTGGTCTATTGAGTTTTTAAATTCTGCACATTTAAATGCTTATTCACAAATGACTTATCCCCCTTGATATCATTTTCCTCTGCAGTTATACACCTTGCTAGTTATTACTTTATTAGTATGCTTTTGAGGTTCAAGCGAGAAAATAAATAAATAAATAAATAAATAAATAAATAAATAAATAAATAAAAAGGCTATTTGATTCTCATGAAAAAAAAATAAAATCAAACAAGTGGCACACAGCCAATACGCAGCACACTGTTGTGTACTTTTCCTGTTAAATGGGACCTGGCTTTTTAAGAAATAATTCCATGCTGCAGGAAAATGTCAATTCATTTATGAGGGCTGAAACATGCAGCTGAATTATAGATTTGAATGGCTGAAGATTCCAAAGTAATACCCATCCACTACAGTTGCTGCAAATCCTAAAAACCAACAATGAAACTCGCACAAAGACTCATGATCTTTATTTATCTACAGGACAAAGAACAGACTGCCTCTGCCATACTAATGTATACTCAAACTGACCAAATAGTTAGCTTTGCTATGTAGGTGTAAGAACTAACGTGAACCTTGCTCGTTGTTGTTTTAAAATGTCAGTAAAGGTAATGTTTAGCAAAAAGATATTAGCCAGCACTGCCTACAGTTATCTATGTATCTGCTGGGTTGGAGAAAGACGGTGGAATTACAAAATCCATGATATTGGTGTGAAGAATCAGACTTCAGGTGGGGAGGTATCATCCAAAAGGGTACTCTGTCTGGAGGACAATACCAGGAAAACAAAAAGCAGGTGGAGATGAGGGGAAGCAGCAATTGCCTAAGAGAACTGAGAGTTTGGTTAAAGAAACCAGTCAAACCTGAACCATCAGGAAGATAGCTTCTACCATGGTAGATCCCTCCAGCTACTCTACCAAGAGGAACCTTGGGCTAATTTGAGCCAAAGGACTTTACACAGAGCCGCTGAGTTGCATGAGGGGACTGTATGTATTTTAGGAGAGGGGAAGCAGGGGAAGAAACTTCAAACATCTTATAATAGGAGGATAATGTGGTCCAGTGCCTACAATATTTTAAAATAATTCTTTTTATGGCATCCTTCAATTGCTACTCAAGAAAAAGACTGTTTTTAATATCATGAAGCCTATTTGCTATGAAAACCGATATTGCTCTCCTGCTCCTGTATAAGTCTATCCTTCCCTGGAATAGACTGATTCCACTTCTCAGCACTGGACAACAATCTAACATACTTAGAGCATATACTGTATTTCCAGGCAAAACTCTATCATTCCAATGCCGTTTTCCTCTAAGGCATTCTCATTCAATATAATTTTAGAAAGCCTTCTGCCTTTTAATCTCACTGCAAGAGATTTCACTTAATAGAATCGTCTTTCTTGTTATACTGCTCCCATTCCCAAGTGAATCAAAGTTTGCATTTTGTGATGTTCTGCATTCTGACAATTTGATTGATATGTTTACAGCATCTTACAGCATCAGCTTGTAGATAACATAAGAAGAAGAAAGCATTCAGTTAGAACAACAAAAAGAAAGTGTTTAAATACCAGTATCATGACAACATTTGAAACAGATTATACATTGACCCTATGTGGAATGGAGGATACATTGATACTTTTAAGAGGTTTCTTCCAGACCTCTTTACTCTGATTCTTTGATGTTTCTGTGCAATGTATAGTCTAGCTAACAGTATTTGAGATACATAAATGCTCCAGTTAATAAATCCTTAATCTCCTTCTTAGTATTTTAAAAAACAGTCCCCTTGCAAGACACTTTCCTCAAATCTTTAATATATTAATCTACTAGAGAGATTTGTTATATCACTAATCTTTTCAGCAGGTTCTGGTGCAATAGCTCAACTGCATGTGACTACTTTTTAAAATCATGCAGTCATGACTCACCATCAAAGTATGTGTTGCAGCATCCAGAACAGGAGAGCTTCAGCTTATTACTGTATCTTCTAGGGCAGTGATAAAAACAGCACTGGAAGGAAGGAAATTTGTCTTTTTGTTGGCACAATGATCCACAACTGTGTGCTACCAAATATTAAATACTGGCTCCTTTATTTGCTTTTAATAAAAAACAGATTACCTCTTGCAAAGTTGCTAAACTACAATGTGCTTCTGCTGAGATCTCACATTTCACATGCAGGCTTGGAGTTTGCCAAGAATACACCCAATGACACTGTACTTCTCAGTATCTGTTTAGATAAATACCATAGGCCAACTTGGAGACCTGTGAACATGAGACAAATAGCTTTTTAATAATAACCAATTTGTGCCACAATACCTTAATCAGTATTTCATTCAAAGCATATTTCATAAACTTTTGGCTTGTCAATAAAAAAAATCCAACATCTCCATGCATTTTTTTTCTTGTGGTAGGCATTTAACATCTACTTTACATTTGAATTAGCTTTCCCAGCCAGCAGACATTCTGCCGTTTTTTAATGACTATCTAGAAGCTATAAAAAAAAGAGAGAAGAAAAAAGCGCCCAGTCTAGCAGACAACATTTCAGTTTGACTTAAAAGCAGTTCAATTTATTATTTCTCCCACGATACATTCACATTCTATATTGCATATCACTTCACTTCAGTCTCCCTTAGTCTCAGCCTTACATTTTTCAAGGTTTCCATCATTTCTGCATTCTGCTCCCATGTGTCCGCTGACTGCTTTGGAGTCTAAGGACTGCCTGGTTCTGTTGCTATGCAACAGCATAGCCTACTTAAGGCTTCCTGAAATAATCGTCTCACATGCGCTTTTTTTAGACTTGTTTCCAGCAGGAATACTTTACTCCTTCATTATAATGGACCACTGATACTATCGCAGTAAGATTAGACAACAGTCACCTGGAAAGTTTTACCAGCTACCTCTAGGACAGAAAGAACGATGTTGCTTACAAAATTGATGATGTACCTCCTGCATTGGCACAGGAAGGTGTAAATCTCAAGAACTGCTATATTCTTGCCAGATGTTCTCCAGGTGTATGAGAGCCATATATTTCTTCACTGGGGAGAAAATCTTAATTGGTTTGTTTTCCTACTCTATTCCATTCAAAGGAAAAAAAAACAAAACTCTACCTACTGTAGGTAAGTCACCAGACAGGAAAAAAATAAACAAACACACACACACACAAAAACCTACCATACTTGTATATGAAGTCCATTATAAATTTAATCAGATCAAGAGGAAAAACCTGTATGCAAATATTCCAAGTTGTCATTCATTACAACATAAGCTGATTTCAGAAATCCCTAGGGCAAGACTCCACATTTTTAAAATCACTTGATGGATGCCATGCAGTGGGGCTGTATTTGCTGTCTGAGGTAACATTGTGCTGTCCTTGAGAAACTGTCCTGTGAAATACTCAGTTTTTCCAGCCTTGGACGGCATTTTTCTCATTATGACCTTCTAGTGTTGCTGCTGCAAGGGTAAGCCAACGTGTTTTGTTTTCTCATTGCTAGCTCATTTGGGAAGCTTAACTTAATTTATTTCTGTAACAATATGTAGAGCAATATAAACACAGGGCTCTTGTTAAAGCATCAGTCAGTCAACCCAAGAGGGCCAAATGTCTTATTATGCACCAGGCTGAGGGGACAAAGGAAGGTCTACAAGTACAAAAGCGATTTTAATGAAAGGAAATATCTTACGTCATACTCTTTTTTTTTTTTCCTTGTCCATTTTAGCATGCTCAGCAGCAGTTATGTCTATAGAGAGCTACGTGTTAGCTCAGCACTGAGATAGAAAAAGGAAAGATGTTTCCCAGCCCCAAAGAAAACTGATGCAAGGTATGAATTAATGCCCATGCAGAAGCAAGTCTGCCTGCAGTCTTTTAAAGGAAAAGTGGGAAGAGAGCAGCAATTTCTTACCATTTACAATATCTTAAAGTCTTAAAGATGACTTTTTTCTTTTAAAAAAATCTGTGGTAGGCACAGGAATGGACTTCTCAACAACAACCACATGAAGTGGTATACAGCAGTAATTTTCCATATGCGTATGCGTAGCCACAGACATGCAGTGAAGCCAAGCTATTCAAGAACATGATTGTGCAAGGTTTAGCAAGCATGACTCCCCCTGAGTGATGTATTTTGAGTGTTTATTCTTTAAAACCACTGATTAACAAAAAGCACATCTCAGACTCAAATCAGGATTGATACTATTTTGAAAGCCAAGATGTTGAGACCTGAAGAGCAACATTTAGAAGGATGTCCTTCATCATACGCAGTCTGAAACCTGAAAATGATGAGAAGGGCATTAGCAGGGAAGTCCTTTAGCATATTAAATGTGCATTTCATATTTTGCAGTATTTATATGTATTTCTGTTAAAAGACAGGTTATAAAGAATTTCTAACATAAAAGGACAAAAGAAAGTCCTCATGTTTGCCATGGTACACAGGAACCTTAAAGATAACTTTGATAAGTCTCAAAGCAAAAAAAAGAATCTAATTTAGCAAAGACAGTAAAAAAGCAAAACAAACAACAGCCCCTCTTCCTGAAGAACCCTTCAGATCCAGGAACATTTTGAACAGTTGTGACTGAAAAAAATTTGCATTTTAGAGCAAGATCCTCTTAACAATGATGACAAGTTTCTGTGTACTGGTACCAGATGGAAACTAAAAAAAAAAGCTTGCATATACTAATATTTCATTAGCAAATGTGCTGCATTACAGAATCTGTCCATGGCACTCTGATTTAAGATGCATTTGTATATGCCAACCCAGGTACCCAGACTAATATGATACCCCACAGCAACTGGAGAAAACAGAGGCCCCACAAACCACAGCGATATAAAAACTTTGTGTTAGTTACAGCTTTGAATATGAGTGGCCAATGTTGCTTTTGTCCCGAGTTTCAAGTCATACTTAAGCTCAAATACTCGAGTCTTGTGCTTCCAGTGTCCCAGTTCTTCAACTAAGAGAAGAAAGGCCCAAATGGAGGAAGAGGGGCTTATAAGAGGGGATGGTGGAAGCACAGAAACAAAGTAGAACTTGCACGACTCTTGCAGAGCTCAGTGATTTCTGCCAACCATAACAAAGTACTCAAGCACCTTAATAGATGGGCTACTAAAAAAGCAGTGGCACACAGTAGGTATTTTATACTCATGCCAATAAGTTATCCAACTGAACTAATAAATTTTCTGCAGCCCAAGCTCCTAATTCTAGCTCACAACAATTTCACAGCACTTGCTGAGTACTTAGAAATGCTAAAAAAGCCTAAGAAGAATTTGAACATGCAATTCTTACCCATGTGCATAAAAACAATAAATATAATGAAGTGTAAGGTGTTTTCTGGATATGAGCCAGGGCATAAATATATAAGTATGAGCAGAGACTGAAGAACTTACTGCTGCACTAAGTTCCCAATTCATGTTGTCAGAGGACATGAATACTTTCATACTTGACCTGAGACCATGCAAACACAGAAGCCCTCCTTCCTTTCATCTGTTGGTGTACTGTGGATATTGAAAGAAGTACCAGTCGTCTGCTTACAATAACAATATATACGTGGGCAGAATATTTCCTAAGACTTCCAATTCTGAAATCTTGGCAAAAGGAAGAAGACCTCTCAAGAATAAAAATCACACACAGAGGTGAGTTCTTGGATACCATTTATTTTTTGGTAGAAGCCCAGTTGTCTGTATAACCTCAGAGATAGAGGGTAACTGTATAAATGGGTTTATGTTACTCCAAATCTAAAGCAATAGGAAAATACACAGTTGTTGAAGGACTACAGAAGCACAGCCTCACACTGTTAAGTAAAAAAATAAGCTTTAGGAATAAAGAGAACAAAAAACAACAACAACAACAACAAAAAGGAGTAACTGATAACCAGTGAAGGACAAACAAGCAGACTGTGGCAAGTGTATAAAAATAAACCTAGGTACACTTTAAGACTGAGCACGAAGAAACAATCAACATCAAATGCCTCCTGGCAAAGAGAAAGAACCACCTTTTATAACTATTGTTCCTCCTCGCAAAGACCTTGGGATGCTGACAACCAACCTCTCCCCCATCCTAACTAAAACTGTCCATCTTTAGGGCTAGATGATCATAGGAAGGATCATATCACCAGAGGAAAGCAGTATATATCAGTAAATATTCCTAGACAAAAATTTGAACTGTACTATCAAGGCTTTTCTCTATCAATATGGACAAGTGTTAGTAGTTTTGTAACTCAACTGTCTTGTACTTTAACTATTAAAACTTTATTTCACATCAATTATGTTTCCCTTTTTGCTGGTAACATAGCCAAGAGTCACGATAGCCCTTCAAAAGAGTTGACTGAACTGCAGGCAACCTGTAGGAACTGTAATGCTAACATCCCCAAGTGAACATTTCCACTCATGTAAGTGGAACAGAGAAAGTCGCCTTGACTCCACTTAGCTCTCCCTGCTGCAGCACTACAGCAAAAGAAAGAAAAGCAACTGAAGGGAATTGTGATTAGAGGGACATTTTCACCTTCTCTTAAGAGACAAAAAACTGTATTTTGTCACATACTGGTCTATTCTCCTTGATCCATATGTTAGCAACCTGCATTCAGCTTTGTGACTGGGCAGAGCCCAGCAGCTGCCCCCGTCAGATCAGAGCCAGCTCCAGCTGGCTCCAAAAGGAACCCGCTGCTAGCCAGGGTTGAGCCGTGAGTGATGCTGGTTGGACCTCTGAGAGAGCAGATTTAAGAAAGAGGGGAAAAACCTGCTGGGCAACAGCAGCTGGGAGAGAGGAGTGAGAAAATGTGAGAACCATCCCTGCAGACCCAGGTCAGTGCAGCAGGAGGTGCTCCAGGCAGGCAGCAGCAGTTCCCCTGCGGCCTGTGGAGAGGCCCCTGGTGAAGCAGGCTGTCCCCCTGCAGCCCATGGGTCCCACGTGGAGCAGATCTCCACGCTGCAGCCCATGGAGGAGCCCCCGGTGGAGCAGGTGGATGTGGCCTGGAGGAGGCTGCGGCCCATGGAGAGCCCCCGCAGGAGCAGGCCCTGCGCCGGAGCTGCAGCCTGTGAAGAGGAGCCCACGCAGGAGCAGGGGGTCTGGGGGATCCATGGACCCTTGCTGGAGCAGTTTGCTCCTGGGGGATGGACCCTGTGGTACAGAGCCATGTGGGAGCAGTTCTTGAAGAGCTGCTGCCTGTGGGCAGCCCCCGCAGGCTCAGTTTGGGAAGGATGACATCCCACGGGAGGGACCCCATGTGGAGCAGGGGCAGAGAGGGACCGTGAAGGAGCGGCGGAGATGAAGCGTCAAGGACTGACTGCAGCCCCCATTTCCCATTCTGCTGTGCTGCTCGGGGAAGGAGGTGGAAGAGAGTGGATGGGGGGAAGGTGTTTTTAGTCTACTTTTACTTCTCACTGCTCTAGTCTGTTATTAATTGGCAATAATTGCCTGTGTGACATTTTTTGTCCCTTCTTAAAAAAGAAGGCAGAGGAGGAGGGAATAAGAAGAGTGAGAAACAGCAGCGGGAACCCTAAGGTCAGAGAAGAAGGAAGAGGAGGAGGTGCTCCAGGCACCAGAGATGCCCAGTTGTCCCGTGGGCAGCATCAGCTTGGTGGATGGGCCCATCTGTATCCACCAGCGGGGCTGTTGTGGAGCTGGCTGGAACCATCTACATCCAGCACAGGGCAGGCCCCAGCCTCTCCTCACAGAGGCCACCCATACAGCTACCTCATCGCCAATCGACACCTACACCCAGTATACCCACAGACAGAATTTGTATTTATCACAAGACACTATGCAGATATAAATGGCCATGACAAGCACTTTGTAGGCTTTCCAGTGTCTTCCTTAAACTTCCCTAACTTGCTGAAACTGCTCTTCAGTCACTTTCTTTCCTCTTCAGACTGGGAAATCACAGGCACATGGTAAACTCATTTGTTACACATCCCTAATACCACACAGCTGATGTGTGACAATCTCATTAAAAGTGAAGGCTGTGCATCAGGTATGTTAACACCATTAGCAACAACTAAGGAATTATCCTCTACACACCAGACTTTATCACCATATACCAAGGAATTCTCAATCGCTATGATGCTTATCTTATAGCCATGATTTCTATAAACAACAAAAGCAACTTGTTTTTCCCATGACTGAAGCCATTGTTTTACATGGGAGAGGATGAGGAACCTTTCACCTGTTATTTAAAATAACTTAAACATGAGATTAGTCTTGACATTTTTAGGTTTCTGTACCAGAAGAAAGAAAAAAGGTGGAAGAGAAGTATATACTAGCTTTTCAAACCTATATGTTGCTTCCAAGAAAGCGTTCACTATAGTAACAAAATTATTATTATTATTTTTTACATCACGCCACTTTATTCAGTTGAATTAATGCCTGTCAGAAGAGCATGAAGTACCAAGGATTCAAGCATGTTACATGAGCTGACATGCTTGCTTGTAGGTTAACTCTAACCATTCACAAGTTCAGGTGAATGAACAATATGTAGGACATCACCCATTAAATTTGAAGATACAGTGCTAACTCCAAGACCTGTTCACACTGATGAAAACACAGTACAATTCCAGTTGAGTCAGAATCACCCATACTGTAAAAAACATTGAGGGAACAACGATGAAGGGGAGACAAAGACATTTTTCTCTCTACTACCAGGCGTTTAATGCTTACTTTTTCTAACATGACTATATTGGATTAAAAACTTTGGTGAATATATGCTTCATCAGCAACCTTTAGGTAAGTAGATTTTAAACATTTAGCTCATCTTCTTTGAAATTTGCTAAACTAACACCAAAAATGATATTTTCTGCCCTTATCTTGAACAAATCTGTCCATTGCCTCATAGCTCAGCCCTGCTGCCTATGGCCTTCTCATGAGAAAGAGCACCAGTATGGCACTCTCTAGAGAAACAGCACCAGTATTTTCAAACAAATAATTCTGATGTTTGTGTAACAAATAATCCATATTTATGCTTTCATCATAGACTGCAATGAAATTGGAGCTGAACTAAAAATGGAAAAAAACACGAACTATCTTCATTTTAGAAATCTTTTTAGTACAATGTTATTGAAATAACCTTCAGATGACAGTTCTTGGATATAGATGCTCAGCCTCAGTGTCTTTCTGCTTTAAATCTTTTTTTCCAGAATGCTCCTCTTCCCCCTAAGCAATTTGCTCATTCATGCTTTGTCAGGAATATCTTTGACTTTCAGAATCAGGCAATATTTCCCCCCTTTTATATTTTGCCTCTCTTTTTGCTCAGCACCCTACAGGGATTATTGAAATACTACTACTCAAATATTAAAAACAATGTAAATTTAAAACCTTTTAATTCCACTCAGTTATAATTACTATCATATTTTTTAAGAAGTACTAATAGCTGAAACACAGAAAGTAAAAAAATATTCAAGATTCCATAGGCTAAGTGAAATAGAAACCTCTCTTTCTCCTTAACTGACCTTTGGATGGAGACACATACACTGAACACTTCACTTTTATGTGAAACACTGCAGAATCCACGTTTCATCATGCATCTCCTTTCCACAGAGCTATTTAACATGATGTCATTACTGGAATAATGATCTTGTATCTAGACAGCTGTGATCTACAAGTGCCAAGAATTTTTTTGGGAATCACAACAAATCGTTTAGTCATTTGAGACACATACCAAATGAAGCAAACTTATCTGTGAAGTCAAAGGGAATCACGTTATGTGATGTGATGATTTCTTAGGTCTGTTAAAGCTACCAGTAGGTGAATTATTATTCACCTCCTGCTTGGTATACCTCAGTATACTGATAAAGGGACTACTAAAGCTAATGGGTTCAATGGAAAGTGAAAGCAATCTTCCCCACTAAAATGTAAATACAGAAGAATTCTTTCTTCTTTAAAAGCATACGACTAGTTTGCAGAGAGTAAGTGTAAAAATATTCAGAATCTCTGAGTCTGACAATCGAAGACATTACTAGAAGACAAAAAATTAAGGCAAAGAGCTATGCCATTCCTGAATAGTATAGAAAAAGACAGCAATCCTTACACACCTTAGGAGTATAAGCAAAAAGGAGGTTTATGTTAAAAACAAAAAGCAAAATAAACCCCAAACCCAAACAACAACCAAAAAAAATCCACCACCACCAAAAAAACCCTACACCATACTCCCAAGGAAAACAAAGAAGTGGAAAAAAAAGCCACAACCAAACCGCAATGCTCGTGCTAATCACGCGCATAACCCCAAACACAAATACTTTTTACCCCATGAAGCCTATTTGAGACATCTTCAGTTAACTTTCCAGTTAACTGATAACTTGAAGAAAAACAACAACAAAAAATGAAAGAATAACATACAAAAAAAAAAAAAGACTATATACACTAAACCAAACAGCCCTCCACCTCTGATTTGATGAAATACAGATGGTGATCAGGTTGCCAACAAAGACAAACTGTTTTATCCTGATTATTAAGCGTGTAACCAAATACTCCAGTAATCTCTATTACTGCATAAACATTCTGTGAAGCTGCATAGCATTATACCTTTTAGATGTAACTACAGAAGTAATCAAGTATCACAGAACTAAACCTTGCCACTGTGAGACAATTTTTTGCTTTGCTCAGCTTTAGATTTGTTTATTTCTTCTGCATTTCTTCCTGTTAATCCGGGGCACTCTGAAACAATAATAGGACAGGATCTCTGTAGACATAAACATACCTCATGCTAGACCGAGAAGGTTCTCAAACTGGGGCTGACAAGATACATCTAGAAGAATACGTAGCTTTTATTCAGCTGGTGTCTTTCATTAAGAAAACTACTCTCCTTACACTAACAAATACAGGGTGAATATCTTTTTCCTCAAGACACACAGAAAAAAAAAACATGCAAGGGTATTTTTATTTGCTGTGACAAACCCTCAAAAATACTGTCTTAATTACAGTTAAAACCAAGTAGATCAGCATAGAATCTAGCAGTTATAATTCTATACTATTTTCCTTCCAAGGAATCAAGAATTATAAACAATTAAAGACCAAGTATAAACTAAAGAGTTCCTTATGATTAAACTAAAAATCAATGGTCTATATAAAGCAATTACTTGTTATGACACTAAGGACCATACCAGCAAAAATAATTTATTTTCTTTATCCAGAACAAGTATTTTTCAGTAGCTTTCCTTAACAAGCCTGTGCAGAAAGTTGTTCACCTTCAGTATTTGTTGAAGGTGAACACCCTTCAGGAGAAGAAGCTACAAGGTCTTCTCAAACACTGCTGGCACCATTCACAAACAAACAAACAAAAATAGCCATGAACTTCTACTTTCCTTGCTTGACTTTTGTTGTTTCTTGTCCTACACCAGTATAGTTTGAAAGCTGAATGATACACAGGTATTAAGTGTACTCTAATTAATTTAATTTACTTCTGAAGGTTGCTTTAGATTTTCAGATTGCAGCATGTGATGGAGCTTTTCTTGAATATCTATGTGGGTGGACTTGATATAAGAACAAGTTTAGTTTGCAATGCCTGTTGTCACATTATCTGTATTTTTCTGCGCCAGTGTTAGGTACATTAAACAATGACAAGCTCATTAATACAGATTTCAAATTGCTTACTTGGTTTGCTTCCCATTGTCTTAGTATCAATTTCACTTGACATGGCAGCCTAGGTAAAGCAAAAGCAACCTCTTCACAATGATGTTTTACAGGTCCAGAACACCAGCTTGCCGCAGAAGCATGCAAGCTACATTGCCATGGCACTTTCATGTCGTTATGCTGGATTTAGAGGCTTTCTGTGGGGCGGATCTAACTGAACCTCTGTATCTTACATGATCTAGATATTCCTGTAAAATAAGCACTGAGTGACAGAACAGCTTGTCTTGTACATGGCACCTGAAGCTAGCAGGACTTCCAGAGCTGTTCATCTATTTTACTCTAGAGGCAATTATAAACAATGAAAATAATCTGGGGAGCAAGATCCTGAAGAGGAGGTTTCCTGTTTTGCCGCAGACAATTTTATGACAGTCAGGCATCCTCTGATCTGCAAAAAGGCACAGGACCAGGAGAACAATGGTGCCTGTACATAGTAAGCTAGTTTCAACTGCTGATGAAGAACCAGCATGCTGATGGTTCTGTCCTCTGCTGGAGCAGAGGTTCAGATCCCTTGAGCTTGAGGACAGACTGGAGTACAAGTCTCCTGCTTACTTTACAAGGGGCTATTGTATTGAAGACAAGCAATGCCATTCTCTTATTCCCTAATAATAAGAGAATATTCCCCATGGAGAAGGTATTACCTTAAACTTAAGTCTTGGCCTTGAGTTAGGACTGCTAGGACTCTACAGGTACACGTAGTAGATCAATAAAATCTCTTTGAATCATAGCAAAATTTTGACTGGAAGTGACATCTGGTGGTCATCTTGTCCAACAAGCCCCAACTCCCTTTCATGCAGTCAGAATTTCTCTCATTGCAACTTGTGACCATTGACACTTAGTCATTTGTTGAGCACCTCCAAGAAAAGTCTACGTCTTCTCCATAACCGCTCCTTACATATGACAATTACCTCTCCTTGTATTGTCTTCCCCAGACTGTAGAAAACCAGCACCCTCAGCCCCTCCTTGTACATCATGTGCTCCAGCCTCCTAATTGGTCTTGGTAGCCATCACTAGACTTGACTTGGCATGTCAACATCCTGGTTTGATCCTCAGGGGTCAAAAACAGATGACATTACTTTACATGCCACCTCAAAAGGGTGGCATCTGTGTGCATGTGTTTAAAATAAAAAAAAAAAATCTATTCATATATAGTTTCACTTCTCTTGATCTGCTAGCTTCACTCTTTTTATTGATGAAGTCCAGCTTTTTTCCTGGATTGAGAGCCCGGTCTCATTAAAAGCAATGCAGAAAAGTGAAGGATATTAGTTGACAGAAACATTATTTAATCCATGCTTATTACATTTAAAAAGTTGTCACTATCATTAGCATCATAACACAGATTAATATAGCCCTCAACTTACACACAGAACTGAGTCTTGGCACAATGATCCCCTGGCATTAGTTTGGCCTGCTCTAGACTTGCTTGGTCCTGATGTATACTTCAAGTAACCAGGTATTCACTCTTTAGTCACCTCTGCAAAGTTTTACAAAACCAGCTTTTAGCTCTGTTGCTGGAGGGTACCAGCCCAAGTTTAGACTGCAGTTGACTCTCCTTTGCATCCTGGTGCAATTCAAAATATTAACATTACAGGCCAAAACCGTTAATCTACATTTATCTACAGCCCCAAGCCACCACGGATGAGAGTTCTAGCTCTTCACAAAGCAATCTGTCCTCTCAGCTTGTGCTCTCGGGCAATGACTACCTCAGTCTCTGCTCACAGGCCTACATCTTACATATTCAGACTGCCTGCAGGAACCAGTCACTGGAAGATCCAGCTGTGAGATCAAGACAGCTTGTTTTAAATTACAGTCTGTGTAACCAGGCACAGTGGAGGCCACCTTCTCTCTTGTAGAAAGACCTGTTAATTACTTTGCTGTCTTCATTCCGCTGCCATTTCTTGTCCTCAAGGACAAGCTGACATTTACCTCTTTCTTTTCCCTCTGCTCATACCTCAAAGTGTATTTCTCTTCTGGAAAAGGGGACCAGTGTCTACTGCTCCCCTCCCCAGATCCCAATATTCAATTAGGAACATGCCCCTTGATATTTTTAAGCCCAAAACACTGCCACAGATTGAGTAGCCATTAAGTTTTGATTAATTAAGGCTGCAGAAAGTAAAAGTATAATCTGATACAAAATTAATGCAAAGCGTTCTCAGGATACCAGCTTTAATTAGCTTTACTGGAGAAGTTTTGCTGGTTGAATTCTCATCAGATTCTACCCACGCAGTCAAAAATATTTAATTTCTCATGAGAAGATGAAGATTTGCATATTTAACTTCTAAATTTGCAAGAACACACAAACTTTGGCCTTGAGCTTGGTGATAGCTGGAAGAGACATACTGCTATGTATTTTACTACTAACACATGTACATAGTCTATAGAATGAAGTCTAATATATGAATCTTATTTACAAACTGGGTAACATACTACAGGAGGCAGAATGATGATCTCCATTATGAACTGGAACATGAGAAACAGTTTTAGGAATACAGAGAGCAAGCAGGCATTGAAATAAGATTACGTTTTAAAATCAATTTTTGAAGTACTGAAATAAAAAAGCAATAAGAAAATCCATCTGTTAGCACCTGGAAGAAAGTATATACAAAAATCTTCTTTGCAGTGGAGTTCCCTCATTAGTATATCGCAATTATGAATTTTTAAACCTTTGAGTTTTTTGTGTTTTTTCTTTTTTTTTTTTTTTTTTAAAACAAACCAGAATATATGTAGTATGAAGCAATCACTCAGACATATGGTCCAGAGCACAGAGCTGACCTTCATCTCTGTCCTTTGTGAGAAAAAAAAAGGGGGGGGGGAGAGGAGTACCAGCACAGAGTGAGCTGGAACAGCTAGAGGCTGAAGACAAAGGATTCCACAAAAGCACCTCTCATACAGAGCTCTGGCCACAGCAGTAAAAAACAAATAGCCTATAAATTTGTTCGTTGTTTTATGTTTTTAAAAGCTGCTTCCCAGACACTCTTTGAAAGATCCTACTTATTTTAATTGCTGACGTTTCTCCTCATTTCTTCATGTTGTGTTTCTCATGCCATTTTCAATAATTAATTTGAAAGACCCAGCCAGAATCCTCTAACTACAACTTATACAAGAGGTTCTCTTCATGCTACTAGATAGCATGCATGTGGCACAGCTGGCAGTCTTCGGTTTTCATTTCATCTACTGCAAGAGAAGTAGGGAAGGTAATGCGACATTAAACTCCCTTCTTCATCTTTAGGCAACATGCCGATGATGTCTGAAGAATCTCCCTCTGTTGTAGATGGAACAAGGAGCTGCAATGGAGAACAGTCTGTACCAAAGTTCAAAATGCAAAAAGATAATTGAAACAAAGTTCCTATTTTCCCATACAGAGTAGAAAGAACCAAGATACACAATGTAATTACAAGAGATTAAGTAGGTATAAAACATTTAAATGAGGCAAGCAAAGTAATGTCTCATATGGAAAGAAACAGAAGTGCCTGGTTTTAGTGTTTCAACAGTTTCAAAGGTTTCTAGCAAGAGAAGATCATTTTGCTGGATGTATTACATGAATTTATGATGAACATGAAGCCAGATGGTTGTAAACAGATTCATAAAGGCCAAATTTCAACATTTATACAAGCAACCTTAGAATTCTGCTTATTCTGTTGGTTAGACAGAACAACAACAGCTAAAAAAAATTGGTCTTGAACATCACGGAGAAAGAAAAAAAAAAAAAAAAAAGGCTTAAAATGGATTTTTCAGAAGCTTTCAGGCCACTAAAGCACAACCCTCCTTTTCAGCTTTTTATTAAACTAAGGCTCCTGTAAAATTACGGGTAGGAGGAGCCACAGATCTTTCACTAGCTTTGCAATGTAGCCATCAAACACACTTGGAAGAAGTGTGGTCTATATTAAACACAAAAAGATTTAAAAAAATAATTTAAAAAAGCAAAGTCAGAGAAGGCTTTTAGATGGCCATGGAGAACGCTTAATTCTGTTTGTGCTGTCCTTCAATTCATCTAACCATTAAACATACTTAGTGAGCCCTATGAAGACTTCTGTTAGGATACGACTGATATATTTGCTACATTTTAACAACATCCTGAATATCAAAGCTTTTGAACAACTAATTCACGCTTCCTTGGCTTCAAAGTTTTATTTTAATAGAAAAATGGAATGTCTGTGTGCCAAGGTAAATTATCAATAAGAAAACAATTTTAACATTGTGAAATAAATAGAGATGTTGTACAAAATCATGAAGCTCTCCAAATGTTCAGAGCTCAACTCTCTCAGAGTACAACTGAATTCTATTTCTACCTTCTACTGTAGGAAAAACCTCCCTCTGCTTTTATTTCTCAGGGTGAAGGGGAAAGTCAGGGAGGTAAGTAAGGAAACAACAATATTGCAGACCATCGCAGAGACTGTGCAAGAAAGGGAATACCATTTATTACTCAGTAGATATTAATCGGGTGGGTATGCTTTGGTATTTTCTATGCAGGTAAAGAATCTTGTAACGACACCATTTTTTTTAGAAATCTTTTTACAGTGAAAAAGATTTACCTTGAAACAGCTGCTTCATCTGGGTCAGTGCTGCTCTAAATGCAGCCATGGACTTGCTGGGAAGACATTCATCACACCTCTAAGAGAGGCACAAAGAAGCTACAGTGTGTAAGACATAGGTGTGAATGTAACACATCATACACATTGCTGTAACTATCTGCCTAGCATCTGGAACTAACTAGCAAACCTGGCAGATAAGTATTAGAGGTGTTTGAGTTGGCAGACGCAAAGTGGTATTAACTGCAGATTTCACTGAATGAAATACACTAAGTCCTTTAGCCAAACTTGCAACCTCCAAAAACACATAAAGCCAGCATGTCACAATCTCTTTCAATCCTAGAATGGATTGGGTTGGAAGGGTCCTTAAACATCCTCTAGTTCCAACCTCCCACTAGATCAGGTTGCCCAGGGCCTTGTTCAACCTGGCCTTGAACACCTCCAGGGATGGGGCATCCACAGCTTCTCTGGGCAACCTGTGTCAGTGCCTCACCATCCTCCGAGTGAAGAATTTCCTCCTAACATCTCACCTAAATCTCCCCTCTTTTAGTTTAAGCCATACCCCAATTCCTGTCATAGTCTGCCTGAGCACAAAGTTTCTCTCCATCTTTTTCACAAGTCCCCTTTAAGTATTGAAAAGCTGCAATAAGGTCACCCTGGAGCCTTCTCGTCTGTAGGCTGAACATTCCCAGCTCTCTCACCATTTCTTCATAGGAGAGGTGCTCCAGCCCTCTGACCAACTTCATAGCTCTACTCTGGACCCACTCGAACTGATGATCCGCATCCTTCTTGTGCTGGGGGCCCCAGACCTGGGTGCAGCATTCCAAGTGGGGTGTCACAAAGGCAGAGCAGAGGGGGACAATCACCTCCCTCAACCTGCTGGTCACACCTCTGTTGATGCAGCCCAGGATGCAGTTGGTCTTCTGGGCTGCAAGCGCACACTGCTGGCTCATGTTGAGCTTTTCATCCACCAGAACCCCCACGTCTTTCTCTGCAGGGCTGCTCTCAGTGAGTTCTTCACCCCGTCTGTACTCATGCCTACTGCCCTGACCCAGGTGCAGCACCTTGCACTTGGACTTGTTGAACCTCATTAGGTTCAAATGGGCTCACTTCTCCAGCTTGTCCAGGTCCCTTTGGTTGCCATCCCTTCCTTCTGCTGTATCAACTGCACCACTCAGCATGCTGTCATCTGCAAACTTGCTGAGAGTGCACTTGATCCCACGGTCCATGTCATTGATAAAGATATTCATTAGTACTGGTCTCAGAACAGATCCCCTGAGGGACACCACTCTTTGACAAGGTGCTTTTTTTTTTTTTCTTTTTTTTTTTTTTTTCCATTAACCATCAATGATTTGAATTACCTATAGTACTATCCTTCAAAGATTTAAGTAAAAGGAATATTAGTGTTCCTACTATTTTGCCTGATAGCAATATCAAACTAATAGACCTTGGCAATTGTAAGTCATTATATTTATCCGTTTTGAATAAAGACGTAACATTAGCTTTCTTTTTCGTTATAACTATTATTTCTACTGTTCCAAAATAGTTGAGGGAAGAGTACAAGAGCATGAAAGAACAAATGGTGGGCAGTTCCATTTAAATTTGCGTGACACTGCTGTTTTTTGAGCAAGCTGTACCCAACAATGTGTGACAAACAAATTCCACTCTTTTTGGTAGCTTGTATAAACATAGCTACAGAAACAAACTTGCCAATGGGTCACAGATGGCCCTTCCATTAGAAGATGAGAAGGATGTGGTAGGAATTCCACAGAAATGAATGGACTTCAAAAGCTTGTAAGAAATACACCTTTGGAGATAAAAAAATATTTCTTGCCTGATTTTTCTGCCCAGAAATTTTGGAAAGGAATCAGAATTATTTCAGTTGATGATATGAAGTATCTTGTCATAAAGGCACTTCAAATAGTCAAGACTATAAATGACAACTTGGCAAAGCCATTTTAGCTCCCTCATAGCACCTGGCAGAATGTTTGGATGTTGAGATAAACCTCACATGTGTAAGTGTGCACTTCTCCTTTGGCTCAGAATAGATGAGAAAGCACATCCTCCTCCAACCAACTGCAGAAATAAAAATTACTTGCCAAATCGGGTATTTTCCATCAGAAGACTAGGAGTAAGCCACACCATCTGACAGGTCCTGCTCCAGCTGCTCCAGCAAACACAGGGGCTGGAGTATTGCTCAGTGAAGTAGTAGAGTGACTCCTGTCATTTTGAGATGAGAAGAAACTCATAAAAAACAACAACAAAAAAGCTTGCCTGTAGAAAAAATAGCAAAACATGACGGTCAGTCAGACTAAAAAAAAAAAAAAAGATCCCAGTTATTTTACAGTTGCATACTCCACAACAACTTTGCAGATTTGTCATAATTAAATGTCAGGATGAAACCAAGACACTCCCATTCTCTCCATCACCATCCCAGTTTCCATGGAAAAACAGACATCCACTTGAAGTAGGTGTGTTGTGGATGATCCAAGTGCAGACAGTAAGGCACTCAGATGGGCATTTTAGAGCTTATTCCAGTCTCGTATTCCTCTTGTGTTCAGAGATGCAAGGATTTTCAGAGGGTAACAAAGGATCCTTTAGGAGCTACTGGTTATTGTCAGGTATTGCTGTGTTCACCCTTCCTAGGTGAAACCAAACAAGGGTAGGAGGGAGGACACACTTTCATAGACAGCTGACCCTGGAGAGATGCATAACAGTTGCTTCATTCAACATTTTTTCTTTTTCCTATCTTTAATAGGCTTCTTCACTATCTCTTTATATTTGATCACATGTAAACTTGTAAACTGGAGACTTCCAATGTAATGCTTTTAACGGATAAAAGAATTTGAAGAACCTTCTCTTGCGATTGATTTCCATTTTATATTTTAGCTTCCCTTAATTAATGTTTCTTTCTTTTTCTTGCTTCTGTCTTTCAAATGTTGTTCCTGCATTGAATAAACCCTTATACTTTGCTATTTATTCCTACTTCATCTTTTCATGCTTCTTTAAATACTTTTTAATTTAGTGATACATCAGCTGGGTTGAATATAAACAGCCTCCACACCAAGTGTAAGATTTTGACTTCAAATGAGCTGGCTAGTTGTAGAAAGCAGTAGGAACCTAAAAGAAAAGAAGTCTATAAGAAGGCTTTAAGCCAAAACTCTAAGAAGAAGCACCTGACTTACCTGACCCAAATACATACAAAACCAGAAAAGAAAAAGTGAATGAAAGGTATAGGGCAGAGATCGCAGCCATGTTTACTTTGGATTACGCAAAATTTAATAGAGTGACCCAGCAACACCTCTCTCCTCACACTGTCTCGCACTCATCAGTTCCACAGAGAAGGCACTGCCTGTGGAGGGGTAGGAGGAAGAAACCTCTTCCATTGGACAATAACCAACATAAACACTAATGCGTATACTTTTAGTCCAGTATTTGACTTGTCCAGAAAGATTCTCAGTAGATCCACTCTTGCATTCCTCTGCTGACAGTTAACTCCTCTATTTATTTTATCTTTTCCAACCTGTCCACATGCATACCCTGACTTATATTAGAATCTCTCAAGAGAAACAACCCTTCGTGAAAATGAAAGTATAGTATTTTGCCCACCGTTACCAGAAATGGTAATAACTTTTGTAAATTACTAACACGTAGTGGGAACTGATAAAATCAAGGTGCTAAAGCATTAAGTTCTCTTGAAATTTGCAAATTTGCTCAGTGCCTAATGCTCAGAGAAAGCACAGTATTCAGTGATCAGCTCAGATCACAAAAACCTGGCACGTGGAGGCAAACTGCTCAGATTCGTGGCATCTTCTATTTTTCCTCTCACTCCAGTGTAAAATGAATGCAACATACGACCACAGGAAGATGTGTGGTCATTTGGATGCTGATCCCAGAGCAGTACTTCAGAAAAGTTCTTCCTCTTAATATTGTGCCTTGCAGTTTGCTTAAGCAATCAGATGCATTTTAAAGTATGCCACCTGCTAGTCTCCAAAAATTTATGACATAGTAGTTAAGAACAAATATTTATAAAATAGTGTGCTGCCAAAACACTCTCAACTATAAACTCAAAAGTCTTATCGACAAATTCAGTAAAGAATATACTTGGAAAATGAGTATCAGTGCCTGGCTTACCCAGACCAAAAAGAGAGGAGGAGGTGGAAGAACAGAAATTATAATGAAGGGTGGACTTGAAGAATCAAATAAACCTACACAAAATACATTTGCATAGCATGTTGTCCCACTGGAAACACTGCTTAAGAAGCAGAGCTGCAGTCAGTAACGGATGAACAGCCTTCAAAAATTGCTTATATGAGGCATAAAAGTGGCAGGAAAGAATTTTCTGCTTGGGAGGAAATAGTATGGTTCAGTGTGCTGCAGCAGTCATCAGAAATCAGTACCTTTTTCTGGAGATTAGCATAAATAACTCCCTGCAGTTCTATCGGCTATATGACTGGGGGAAAACAATGTTTAAACTACACCTTTCATCCCCTGCTTGTCAATGAAAATGGAAATACTGTGAAGTGTTTTGAGGTCTTCCATGATTAAAAGTTTATAATACGTTTCCCCAATATCTGAGAAAAGGAAAATAACACAAATTCTTCTTCTTGCTCTTTGGTTTGTAAGGTAATTGTTTAAACATGTAAAGAATGTAAAATTGAAAAGTATCCACTTCTGGAGTGACAACTAGGTAGTGTACCATACCACGCAAAATATCTTTATGCAACTCCTTCCTCATGCACTAACCAACGTTATCAGTTTTTGATGTATTAAAATCTTACTGCTATACCCACATGCAACGAATGCAAAAGTGTTAGTGAGGAAGTGATGTCACATGCTTACGCTTATTTATTTACACAGTATCTGTGTTCCTCTGGATGCACGGCTATCATGTTTGTCTTCTATAAATACCCTCCTGCTGTGTGTGTCATGGGGGTGGGTGTGATACTTTCTGTGGAGACTGTGCACCTCATTCACCATTTATCAGTGTTTCTGCTTCTGTAAAAAATCGGTAGAGCACTGCCATTGCCCAGACAGGCCCTTCTAGTGCCACACATGGTATAGCTACAACAATTACACTCTAAAAAGGACATGCAGGGTTGGCAATGCTCTTTTTGTACATTGTCACTCAGAGTGAATGACACTGGCATTATAGAATTCTATTTTCTGCCTTATAATATTGCAGCTGCCATTCAACAGATCAACACCAGTACTCCTCACAGGCAAATTTACACACTAAAGACACATTCACGAAGTCCTCTAGCTATTTAGATAACTCAGGGCACTTCCTATTCACAATATTCTGCCTGGAAAACATTCTGGTGTTTGGCTAAGAAGTGAATGTAAGCATTAGTTGCCTGTATAGAAGCAAATATATGATAAAATACTCTTACCTCACTGACAAAAAGCTCTGGTATCCTTAGGCTTTTAATGCATGCTGTAATCTACATTGATAAGCCATGTCTTTCTCAAGTCACGCAGCTTCTATATTCATGCGTACTCCATTCACATTTCTTATCACGCTTTGACTCCATGAGACCTTACAAATAACAGCTACTTAAAATGCAGCAGTCTATTCTTAGGCTTTATTTTTTTATTTTTCATTAATAAAGTGTTTTACGTTATGTCTGCCTTTCAGAGAATGATTTTTTTTCCACATGCTCCAGTTCTCATATGCGTTAATGGATCCTTTTCACTCATTTCCAGCTCGCCATGTCTAAATTCACAAACATCAGCCCAACTCTGTAACCTGACACTATTTTGAAACATAAGAAATATGAAGCAAAGAAAGGGCTGAACTTCTCTTGCTCTGTAAGGCACTATGGTTTTGCTTTCTTACATTTTTAAGACACACTTTTTTGATATTTTTTATGCATTTGTAAGACACGCATTTTGAGATCCAGCTACCAACATCCATGCCTCCTGCTAATGGCACCCAATTAATTCTTCCAGACTCAGTGCAGACATATCATTGCAGTGATCCTACAGTGAACTTCATGGGAATGTCAGAGATCAGTTCAAATGAAATGCAGAATTAATAACTGTGGGGAAAGAAAAAACAAACAAACAAACAAACAAAAACCACAACACAACAAAACCAAACAAAACAACAAAAAACAAACAAACAAACAAAAAAAAAAAAACACAAGGAAAGGAATAGAACAGAAATAGAAGAACAGAAATCACCACACCGCTAAGTAGAGTTCCTACGTTGTTACCAGTGCCTAACAGAAATAAAATTGTAGGAAGCATATAAATAAAGTGATGAAGAATCAGATATGAAACAGAGTCTACAGATGCAGGAAGACTAAATAAACCAAGAAGACTGTTTTTGAGGAAAAAGACAGTGTTATAGATAAAATGAAATCATGACAGGTGAGAAATTGAAAAGGAAATGATTGCTTAACATTTCTCACAACATGGCAATCTAAAGGGCACCAATTAGGCAACAAATTTAAGGCAAAATGGAGACTCACACAAGCACTGCATCATATGCCTGCCACACTATGGAGGCTGAGAACATAAATCAGAGCAACTGAACTCATTCAGCGAGGGCACTATGTCTCCTGCAATTAAATACAATACTGCAAGTATTACTTTGAGCTCACAAACCCCTTAATCAATGCTGAGCACCAAGTGCTGGAAGACTCCATCAGAAGATCGTTACTAAATTTCTCTATTATTTCCCCATTATGTATTACTTCTCCAAGCATCCTTTACTGAAAGTTTGCCAGCAGTTTTATTCCAATAGCACATTTCTATTATTACAGATTAGGTCTACACTGATATGATGCACAACTTTTCTGAATGAGAAGAGGTTTATGTCCATCCTAGACAGTTTGAGCAGACATCTGACAGTCAATATTCTGGTGTGAACAATGATTTTTGTTTATTTACTAGCCATTCTAAGCCCAACCAGTCAGTGCCATCTGTCAAGCACCATGGGAAAAAAGTCTCCACACATATTTCATTTAAAATATTCATAAAATAAAAAAGACACTCACTAATAGTTACTAAGAGGTTTTGCTCAAATTAAATGCATCCTTCATTCCGTTTCTTGCTATGTATTTTTTTGCAGTGTGTAACAGTGTTTTCTTGGAATTCATAAACAACATACAAACATCAAGAACTTACTGCACCTTAAGCAAGCACTTCATGAAGTTTGAAAGCAGCACAGTCTGCTTATTCCGATCACCCTTTTAAGTGCAGTGAGAATGATAATAAAATACCACTTAACATCAATAGTTTTTCTTGGCCCCCTTGTGGATAGATGATTGATTTTAAAGTAGAAATATATCTAATGCATTTTTAATTTCTACTTTGATCAGGTTGGACAAAAAAAAAAAAAAAAAAAAAAGCAGCAGCGAGCAGCAGCATTCAACCACAAGTCTGGACAGTTACAGACCAGAAGAATTAGGCAGAACTCCAAACTTTGCTTCCAAAGAGTTTCCAGATTCCAAGTCACTTGTAATAAAACACAGAATTGATGTTTGCATCAATTAGGTATGCACATTTAGGTACATAATTTAGTCTAGTCAGTTTAGAAATGACTTTTCCATGAAAGGAAAATATATATATATATAAAATGCAATCAGGAGATACTCTTGATCAAGTGTCAACATTTCAGTTTATTCACTTTCCCTTGCTCTGAAATATGAAGACTCTGTTCTTGAGCTTTGGCCTGAAGGAGTTCAGACCAACTGAGTTCACGACTTTTGAGTGTAGAGAAGTGGTGTATTCATACTTTTTGCAGTTCTTTGTGTTACTCTGGCATCCACATAGCAGCAGTCATTTTCATACAACACCTTGTATGGGACTCACTGACATGTTTCTCACTGGGGATCACAGCTTTGACTCTCCCATGAAGTTTGCCTCTGTCCTACCTGTGAGCAATCAACAGGTTAAGTAGAGATGCTGAACAGGACCCAATTTAAGGCTGCCACTGAAGTAATAATATCCTTTACCAATATGATCCACAGTATTTTAAGGGAGGTTTAACATGTACTATAAACAGTATCATGGAAGGCCCATTAATAAGCATCTGTGCTATTTTAAAACAACAGGTGGTGAGATCGTTTCACCAGAGTTATGTGCTCACCATATGTGTAAATGGAAATTCTGTAGGAGGTAGAAGGCAAATGAGTGAATAGTTAGCAAATACATATATTATATATTATATAATATATATATAATTATATAGATATATTAAGATGTGTATGATCTCATTAAAGCTGCAGCACATTTTACAGGCTAGCTAACAGCTGCCAGGATAACTTCAATGTATCTTTGAGTCTTTTGGAACAGTTTCTAGAACAAAGACATGACAAAAAAGAAGTCAGAGAAACAAAGACCGTATGTTGGAGTTAGACCTATTTGCTTATCACTTCTGATGAATCACTGGGACATAAGTGCAGAAAGGGATGCATAACTGTGCAGAGACCAGCCCGTTGCTCTGAAGTACTTCTGAAACAGGACACGTAAAACTGCCCATGAATCCCATAAAGACAAAGAACAGTAGTATAGCCTATTTTAAAATTCATTTTAACAATGGTTAGAAAACAAAATAAATTCTACTAGAGACAACTACACCAGGGATGACATTGGAATTTGTCTGCTGAAGTTCTTCTCCAAAATGTTTGGAAAAACAAAACAAAACAAACTTTATACTTGGTTCACCCACAGTAGAAAGACAGGGGTACCCTGGAATCATTTTACTGCCACAGAGAGTCAGGCAGCTCAGAAACGCAATATATTGGCAGTACGCTAGGGAGCACAAAGGACACCAACGTAACTCGTTGGTTCTACTGCAAGCTTTAAGGGATGAAAAATGAAATTGTTTGATCTGGCATTTGGCTAGGACATTTGCACCAACACTCCTATAAGAGATTCCATTTTATGTTACTTTCTCCCAGTAAGTTTATATTTAAAGACAAGGATACCTACTGGAACCATACAGTTCTTACACTCTAAGATCATCTATTTTATTATTTTAGAGTCACTTTTTAGGAGTATAAACCTGACGATTTTCTTGAAACTTGACTATCAATGCATCATGAAATTAATGCAAATAAATGGATTCATGCTTGTGCTGTGTTCACATAAACCTCTGCCTTGAAGAGGACCGCAAATCAGATTGCTCCTGCAAGAAGCATATATGAACTTTGTTCTGCACTGCAGATACTAAATTCATGGCCTCAGTACCTTGGTTGTGAAGTTCTGATGTATTCAGTTAGGTCTGTGTACAAAGGTACGTAATGCCTGTCTTGTTTGCACCACCTTTTATCAATGAATAAAAATCTTAGTTCTCCTTAACAATTGTTACCTTTGACTGACCACTCACATGCAGACTTTCTACTGACAATAATTAAAGATTCCAGAAAAAGATTTTACTGTGCAAGTGGGTTTGGATGAAATTTAGATAAAACAGATGAAATTTAAGTCAATACCTGGCATTTAGTTCTGACAGAAGTTTTTTCTCATCTAGAAATGCTAGTAACTGCACATACAGGGCATGCATTTAAAGCATTAATACGTTTGTTCTTATGAAGAAAAGATGGTACCACTACTGTTAAAATACTCGTTTGCTCACACAGAGCATGCACTTGCGTATATTATATACAATTTAATGTCTGCTCGCTCACACTCTGCTCATCTTCATTTCTTGAACTCTAAGGAATTTGTAGATGGAGAAAATAATCTGACACAAAGCAACATAACCGGAGTTTACCTGCTTGATGTGGAAGGTGCTTACTTCAGTTGGTTCAAACAGCGCTTAGAATTATCATCTTCAAACATTCTCATAATAAGGAAAATGCGTTAACTGAACTGTTTCATTTCAGCCTTGGAAAGGAACACAAGTAAATCAAGCCTCTGTAGCTTCAAGAGCATTCAAGGTTACTGGGTTTTCCAGTTTGTTCTCCTAAGGAAACAAGCTTTATGCAAACATATCCATCTGGCCTCTGCTCATAAATTTGGTTAAATGAACCTGCTGGTTCAAAGGCTGGCTGTGGCCTAGAAATCTCAGAGATAATTAAGGTCTTACAGATTTACAGAACTAACCCAGATGAAGAAATCCGAAATATCAGACCCTCTGAGGAAAAGGCAGCTAAGTCTCAGCTGCCACCCAGTCTGTCTGGCATCATCCAGCTGGGCAACTGTGCTGTTCTTCCAGGCAGCGGGGCTCTTGCCCCAGATCAACCACATCAAAGATCCTTTTCTTTGCCTGGTAGAGGTATCGAACTTACTGTAACAAAAGGAGGAAGAGGAGTTAAGAAAGAAGTTGATTTACACCATTGGTTACATATGCACTTTTCTACAGACACATTCACTCTTGCATTTGATATGATTACAGCGTCTGTCTTTGGAGTACACATAAAATAAAAACAAGTTTTCTGTGTCACACCAACCAGATGTACGTTCACATCTATAATAACAACTCTTGGCCAGCTAGTCCTTCTTCCCTGGCACCACATTGTTTTAGAAATTACTGACATCCTTTTGAAACCCTCTTTACATTTGCCAGGAAGCACAAACAGCAATATTTACTGTGGTAATGTTTTGTCAACATTAGCAAGTACTCATACTACCCTACGTTTACAACAACAGAATGTGAAACCCTTACTTGATGCTCTCTTCAGCAAAGCAATGGACTCAATATAGAATGGGTGGACTAATATGAAAAGTATGTGAACTCAGCTGCATGGTTTCTTTTTCCAGCCAGAGGCCATTACAGCAGAAATCAACAGATGACTGCAACATTGCAACTGCTGAGACAGAGAACCATGTTCTTTTCTGACCAGAAAAAAAAAAAAAAAAAAAAAAAGTAGAGATATAATTCAGGCTCCCAGGTCTTTTACAGGAACAAGGTATATGTTTGATAGATGAAAAGTACAGATTTGATAGAATGTGTTATTACTTTTTCTGGCTTGAAATGCATACAGTGGATGTGCCATGGAGTGCTTAAACGGGGTTTATACGGGGCCATAGTTAATGACTATAATTGCTTATAAGGGGTCATACTTAATGACTGTTCTTCACAGTAAAGATCTGTCTGTTGAACTGATTTCTGACAGTGCAATTCACCAGTCACTCTTTGTTTCAGCCTTGCGAAGCCTCAATTGTCTTTTATATGCATTCCCTGCCTCCGTACCCATCATTTGCCTTCTGCTTACCCAGGAACAATACTGAGGCAAATACATTTTTTAAACATCTTCCCAGAAATAACGACAAGAGACCAAGAATTTATCTGCCTGTTACCTCCATAGGTATTATTTTTATCATTCTAGCACCATGGCCTGGGGCTTTGGCCACAACTGAAGAACCCACAACTACGCGAGCTGCTCAATGAGTGCACAGCATAACAGGATCCTTTACAATTAACACGTAAGTAAATAGACGGTGAACAAAATAACTTCCAGGTTCCAGTATCCCACTTCCTTTTCTCATTAATACCTTATCCTTCCTCTCACCGGAGGCACAATCATTCTTTTCCTTTCCCAACCAAGCCATATAAAGCCATTAACCATTACCACATGCAAACAGAGCTCATGCTAATGATCCGCCAACGCATGCCAACCCTGGCCTCCTGTACTGACATGCCATCTCTTCAGCATCCTTCCTGAGAGCAGAACAAAGGGAAAACAAAACCAAAACCCACCAAATATACCAGAAAGGGACACAGGCCAGGCAGATTTTCCCCCTTTCCACTCAACTCCAAGTGACAACTCGTGTACCGCCAGGACCCACGTACATACCGCAAGGAAGGCGCAATGTCAGTGGCCAAGCTACACTGCTGCCTGTACTCCCGTCTTCCCACTTAGATGTTGATACGATGGCGACACAACTCATTAATTCTTCCATTTAGCCAACGAAGGCACTGGGATTTCACCGGCATTTTTCATCCCAAACCTCCCACCGGCCGGTACCAATGGAAAAAACGACAGGAGCACGGGCAGAAGCCCGTGAGGAGCCCGCAGCACCCATTTCGGTACGAGGGCCGGTTCTCCAACTTCTTCCACTCTCCCTTTAGTTCCCTGCGCGGCGGGCTCCGGCCGGGGGCGGTGTACGAGGCGGCTCCGCTCCCCTCAGCCCCCCGGCCCTAAGATGTCTCCCTGCCGCCGGCGGGAGCAGCAGCAGCAGCAGGAGGCGGCCCGGAGCTCGGTCCCGCACCTGCCGCAGCCATTCCGACCCCCACACACCGATCCGTGCCGCCGAGCAGGGAGCGGGGCAGAAAGCACAGCATGAAGGAGACGGCCGCGGCCCTCAACCCCCCTGCAGCCCCCCTCTCACCTTTGCAGCGACCGGCTCAGCGCATCTTCCCCCCTCCCCGCCTCCCGCTGCTGGATGTGGTGGCGGCGGCGGCGGATCGGGGCGCCCCGCGCTGCCCCTCCCTCAGCTCCCGCTGCCTCTTCACCCCCACATCTCGGTGCCGGCGGTGCCGGCGGCAGCTGCTCCTAAATTCACGGCGCTCCGGCGGCATGAAGTCATCCTCTCCGCCCCCTCCCCGGGCCGCCGCACTCCGCTCCCGCCGAGGACGAGGGGGGGGTTGAGGCCGCCCCGCCGCCCCCCCTCCCGCTCCGTCTCCTTCTCCCTCAGCGCCCGGCCCGGCGGCACCGTACCAGGGCAGGGCAGGGTCCCGCGGCGCTGCGAGGCCGGAGCCGCGGGGGGAGCTTTCCCCCCGGGGTGTGCGTGTGTCTGTTTTTCAAGGAAAATCCGCTGTAATCCCTCGTGTGGGCGCCCGGCTCCCCCCTCCTCCTCCTCCCGCCGGCCTCAGGGCGCGCAAGCGCTTCGCAGCCTGCGCCCCCCAAAAAACGCCTTGCCCCCCAAAAACGCCTTCCCCTGGGGGGGCAAGGGGAGCTGCTTGTCCCGGGGGGTCCTGCACCGTGCCGGGGGGTGGAGGGCAGAGGAAGGGCCTAGCCCTCCACTGTCCTGGTTCAAGGTCACCAGGACGCACTTCTCTCTTTTACGAGGGTGTCCTGATATTTTTAAGATCCACCAGTAGGCAGCACATCTATTTCTGTTATTTATAGAGCGCCGTGCGTGCGCTGGGGAGCTGGCAGGCTCGTACAGAAAGCAGGCTGGATTGCAGCCACAGTTTACAACCCCACGAACCAGCCCCGCGTGCAGGACCAGCACGGCCGCGTCACCGCACAAACAGCACCAGGCGGTCCGGTGCAGATAGATAGGTGTGTGGCCAAGTCACTTGGCCCGAGAGCTCTCGGCGTTACCCAAGCCGAGAAAACCAGGAGAAATCCTGATGGAAGAGCTCCCAGGGAAGCAGAGATGCTGTGAGCGCAGGTGTTCCCAAGGCGCTCGGTCGTATTGACCGAGTAGCCAGTCAGTAGTGAAGTTCTGGAGTAGGCACGAGTTGGAAACACTGCCGTTAGCTATGGTGGTAAAGCCTGAGACAGGAGAAAAGCCTTTGAGAGGAGTTGCTTCAACAACCCCAGGAATAGCTAGGAAGGTTGTCTGTAGTGGCAGAGGAAAGCAGATAAGGGGAGAAGAGTCTCATTAAGGTAAGGATCTCAATCTTGGTCTCTCAGATGAAATGGAAAAACTAAGAGCCTGTGTTCCTGTTGGGAAATTCCTTGTATTTATTTTTCTAGTGGTTATGAAAAGGCTTTTAACTGCGCTGGGATCTTTGATTTGATTCCCAGTGCCTGCGCAGTTCCACAGTTGCACTAATTTGGGGCAGCTCCTGTTTACTCCCTGCCTTGAGACTATTATATTGATTGGCATTGCGGATATGAATGTGCAGAACTGGCAGCATTTCAACACTGATGCTTAATCTCTGTTTACAGTTTGTTATGTGATTAAGGGCTCATCTCCACACACACAGAGGAGCGCAGAGGCAGGTGGGGCTGGCCCAGGCAGCCTCAGCCCCATGGGGCTATAGGGACCCAGCACCAGCAGGCAACTGAAAGGATCTCCGGGTCATCCCACCGACTGCTGGGGCAGGACAGGTTATGGGATGCATAACAGGACAAATGTCTCGGGAGTGTACAAAGTATTATTATGGAGTATTTAGGGAAAGAGTGAAAGGCTAGGGGAAAGGGGGATACCAAGGTGATTTGGAGATGAGCAAGTGTTGGAAAACAGTGGGATGAAGGGATCAACAAGGTTAGTCCTGTGTAAATAGCTGGCTGGTTAGTATGCTTGTCTACCTGTGCCCTGCATCTGATCACTGCAGTCTGTCCTGTCAGTTCATTAAACTCTATTTTGCTAGCTGAGAGGGCTTCCTGGTCTGTGTGTGTGTACGAGGTGCAATACCAGCAAAGGGAGTCAGACCTCAGGTCATAGGGACCCATGCCAGAGAGGACAGCATTACCCTTCTCACACCATCTCCGTTTGCATGAGTGTGTCTGTGTTGAACTGTGTGACTGGCCAAGTGCATATACATATCTTTACTGTATACATATATGGTGTATTTTTGCCTATCAGGAATGCATGCTCAGACTTGCTGGAGGAGAGGTTGGACCTTGGAACATGGAGTCATGGCAGCCTTGCTTGCTATCTGGTTCAGCAACTAATTCACTAAATGATTAGTGTCTTATAAAATACTTGATCTGTGCAAAAGTAATAATTATTTCTGTAGTAGTACTAAATTGCAGAGTCAAGAGAAGTAAATGCTCCTGGACCAAGAATATTAATTACTACTATTCCACGTCATTACAAGAAAAGAGGAAGGGCACAGGGCAAACACAAACAGAATTTGATTTTAGTAGAAAAACATAGAGGTATGTATCATCTAGCAACATTCACAGATCCCATACTAAGGGAATATAATATTGGATTTACTAATCGTGGACCTAGATTCAAATAAATTGGAATGTAAATACAAATGATCGAAAACTAATCATTTTAGATTTAAAAGGGTAGTCTGCGGGGAAATAAAAGAAGAAACGAGTTAGTGAGATCAGTTGAAAAAGTCAGTGTGGGGAAAGCTTGGGAATTTTTCTTGGATGTGAAAAGAACAATGTGTAAGGAATAACTCCATACAACTGAAAAGAGAGTGACTTCAAACAAGGTATTAGAATTAAGCTGTTAACTCACAAGTGAAAAGATATATGTGGCTTAAAGGTTAGAAATAGCCAGGGTGATGTGGGGTTTGCCAACGCTCAAATTAGATTGTTAAAATAAATACTGAAATAAATAGTAAAACGTGTATCGTGTAAAAAATACAAAGAAAACCTGAAATGAAGAAGTTGAGCTCTCTTCAGTGAGGATGGGGTGAAAAATCTACGCATTGTCCCTCAAACTGAGTAGTTTGCTTTTCTGGTAATTGCTGGCTGGAACAAAGGGTGGAGCAAATGGAATGAATGTTTAAAAAGGAACGTTACTGTTTTCACAGTGAAATTAAAATCAAAAGAGTGTCTTCAGAGGAATAAATCTCTGTCTAAATGTAATGAAAAACTAGGGTACAAAATCACAAAGTCAGGGTGGTGCCCTACTCCTTGGAGACTGTCAGACAGTACAAGTATTTAAGATATGAGAAGAAAAAAGACCTAGGGAACTTCAGTTACCTTAGCTAGTTGTTGGCAGCATGCAACACTGAAATCTGATGATGCTTTGACTGTGGAAGCCATTTTGATAAACTGCAGAAAATAAGGAGTGGTTAAAGGTAGGTAAAGTATATTTGTAATAGACCAGGAATGTGAAAGATGTCAAAAAACTAAACAAAACAAAACAAAAAAACTGTTCGGAAAAGATGTCAATCTGGAGAAAAGTTAGTGGTAGCATTTCAGAATGAGCAATCTTGGGTTTTATTTTATTTATTATTTTCATTAGTGGCCTTGGCAAGTAAGTACAAATGAATTAAAAGAAACCTTATCAATACAGAGTGGGTTTGGAATAACCTACTAATTGGTCGAGGAGTGAAATCACAGAACTGGGATGAAGTTTTAATAGCAAAAACACAAAACATTTTAATTATACACTAGAGAATCTTTGTCTAAAAATTACAAAGGAAAAGAAAGAAAAAATCAGAAGTACTAGATGATCATTAGACAGCTCTGAGCTAGCGGTGTTGTAAGATTTGAGAAAGCAACATGTATTTTTAGCAGATACCGAGGCTAGTATGGATAAGGATGTTTGCCGAATGGGTTGTATTTCCTGAGCTCTTGGTCCACCTTCAGACACAGAATAGATTAGCTCCTATGGGCCTTTCATTTCAATGTTACCTAGGCATGTAATGCATCAAAAATCTATGCTCTAAATTTTATAGCAATATTTAATAGTTTATGGGAGCTATCTGAAGCTCTTCTGTAAGGAAGTACTTCATCAAGCTTTTGCTCACATATACTTTATATGTAAGTGTGTGCCCACCCATGCATGTAAGACTTTTCACAAGCACTAGGATGTTCAGGAAGTTCTTAATGAAGTCTCCTGGACTTAGCTTTTGCTTGATACCAATGGTAAAAATGGCTCAAAGCACATGGGTTGGTAAAAGTGAATCTGCTTTTCAAGGTATCTCTTTAATGAAGGTTTATATTATATGGAGAACATACGAAGATACAAGGACCACTGCACATAAGCATCTCCAAAGCTTATATCCTGACATTAGGAAAACTGTTTTTTCTGAGTATAAACAAGAACTCCAATCCCCTGTCTTGATCCTGTCTACTTTTTCAATCTAAATAACCTACCTCCTACCAGTCTTCTTATGTGGCAGTTACCCAGGCTAGGTTTGGTTTGTGTGCGCCAAAATTCTAAAGATTTTTGAGTCTCTGCATTGCAAGCCAGTAAACTTTTTTTTTTTTTTCCCCCATGAGAAGAATAAATGATTCTATCATAACCAGTTTATCATACTTTGCCATAAGCTTTAGTAGTAGTAGTAGTAGTAGTAGTAAACTTGTACTGTATTTATTAAACTAAACTATATTTCATATTAAACTACTTAACTATACACTTTAATAACAGTTGCTTTTTTCTTTTTCTTTTTCTTTTTCCTTTTTTTTTTCTTTTTTTTTTTTTTTTTCCCTGGATTTCTTCAGACTATGTTTAAAAGATAGCAAGACAATGCATAAATAGTTCTTAGGAAATTTCACCATTTTTTATGACAGCTCTGGGCAAAAAATGTTATGTAACATTCAGAAAATGCCAGAAAAAAAAAAAAAAAGTCAATTATCACTAGCAATGTAACATAAAATATCAAACAAGCTTTTACAGTTCCTCTGGAGAACATTGTAAGTGCAGTCCATACTGTGTACCAAACTAGTCTTACTGATGTTGAAGAACAACATAAAAATGCATTGTAGGAACTCTTTAACTGACCCCAATAACTTACTCTCCTTCTGATCCTTCTGACACCTCTTAGAAGAAATTATTTCAGGTCCCTGAAAGAATATTACGCACAAAAGAAAAAATGCTGTAACCTTACTGTAAGAAAATGCAGTTTTTATTTTGTGCTTACAAGAAGGACATTGAGGCCCTGGAGCATGTCCAGTGAAGGGCTGCGAAGGTGTTGAAGGGCCTGGAACACAAGACCTGTGAGGGTCCGCTGGGGGAACTGGGGTTTTCTAGTCTGGAGAAGAGGAGGCCCAGGGGAGACCTCATTGCTCTCTACAACTCCCTGAAAGGAAGGTGTGGGGAGCTGGGGGTCGGCCTCTTTGCACGGGTAACTAGTGATAGGACTAGAGGGAATGGCCTCAAGTTACGCCAGGGGAGGTTCAGGTTGGAAATGAGGAGACATTTCTTCTCAGAAAGAGCAGTCAGGCATTGGAACGCGTTGCCCAGGGAGGTGGTGGAGTCACCATCCCTAGGGGTGTTCAAGGAAAGCTTGGATGTGGTGCTTAGGGACATGGTTTAGTGGGTGATACTGGTGGTAGGGGGATGGTTGGACCAGATGATCTTGAAGATCTTTTCCAACCTTAATGATTCTATGGTTTTATGCTTATTTTATTCCATTTCAGCAGGTATTTTCTTAAAAGCAAATGGACTAAGCTCTCTCTCCAAGATCACTGTTTGAATTCCTTTTCATTCTTTCATTCATTTTTTCTTTATTCTTTCATTAATGTTATTGCTTATTATGTATAGTAAAGCCTTTAGGTAAATGAACATATTTGGTACAATTGTTTGTATTTATGGGGTATCGTGTATTGCAGAAATTTTAAAAAGGGACACAGAAGTAATGTGACAATGAAAAAGAACATTGCAAGACAAACTGCACTGTCAGCAATATTCAAATAAACTTTCTTATAACTAAAACCATCATCAATAAAATATATTTAATATAATGATGTATATCTGCAATAATTTCCAAACCATTTTTGGAGGGGGGAAAGGGGGAATGATTGGGGGATTTAAGTAAATTCTGCCTGATTACTTGAGAACTGTATCAAAATCATATGAATTACAATGAAAACAAGTCATGCTGGAGCCAGTACAATAGTTTCTAATCTTCAGCAGGAGGAATTTTAAAGTAAAACGATCTGCCTCTGAACAGATTAGGACAACCAAACTCTGGTTGCGGACAACCTCTGCCAGTGTCTCTAAGTATCCTTCTTTTAATGCTGGCTGCATATTTTCTTAGACTAGGATTGTCAAATTTTCAAGGCAGCAATGTCAGTGTTTCAGTTTGTACAATGTTAGTCACTTCCAGAATGCACTTACAGTAATTTATGTCACTTGTCTCTTTAATATGATGGTTTGACTTTTATGCATATGACCAGTTCTGCCCTAAGTTACAAGTTATTTCAGCTGAAGGTAATGGAAGATGTGCATGTACAGGGGTAGAGCCTGGCCCTTAGCCTCCTGACGTCAGTGGGAACAGATGTGTTCTCCTTTTTTTCCCCTTGGGGCTTCAAGCATTGTCTTAGTACAAAGGAGTCTGATTTTCTTAACGCTTTAATAGCAATGATGCTTGTTTTTTTTTCTCATTTTCCACCATCAACTTCATTGCTTGATAATACATTTCCTAAACTTTATAGGAATAATAGGCTCATAGTAGCATTTTCTGTGCTTAAAAATGCATTACTAACATTGTAATATAAAACATCCTTCCAAATGGGAAGAACAGCTCATAATAATATAATGCTGTTACAGTGTATGCACTATAAAAAGGAGAAATTAAGATTGTACTGTCATTCTCAATTCTGGCATTAGCCATAATTTTTTTTCAGTGCTTGACTTGTCAACTGTAGCTTTTTCACATTTTCAGATATAGTACATGGAAACTATTATTTTAAGGAGAAAAGAAAAAGTCTGTCAGTGACAACTTGCATACCAACATAGGTTTTTGGTATGCTTGCTTATGTAAGTGGATATTAAAGTGAGATGTAGTGCTTTGCCTCTGGATTCCACAACTCTTTGTCAACATTGAAAGAGCAAAAATTGGAGGATCTTGACATACATTGTTCATGCTCTCTTCTAACGCCATCTTTGCATCCTCCTCAACATTCAAGTCAGTCACTAAGATTCTTCACCTTAATCTGCTAACTTAGTATTCATTGTCTTTTCTCAGATTTTTCCACCCATTGCCAGACCCTCTGTTATATTATGTCCCATTTTACTCTCTGTTCAGGTTTCTCTTTCTCTTCTACATCCTGCTGCTTCTATTTTTTTTTTTTTAATTCCATATTGCTTTCCTTCCCCTTTGTCTCTTTCATATTATAACTTGTTCTTCATTCCTTCTGTTGGTATTCAACAGAGCTCCTTTCCAGATTGTGGGATTTTCCACTTCCTAAGAATTCATGGTGGAGCAAATATATTAGAGGCTCTGTAGTTATGTCTCACTTCATCTCTTCCCAACTGCCAAATGTCATTTTGGCTCATCACCATACCCCTTCATCCCTTTCTGAAAAGCCTGAGCCAGCATACTCTTCTTCTTACCAGAACCCTCTCCTAGCTCATGTCCCCTCGGCATTTTAAACTCCGCAACTTCCTTTTCCATGCATGAAGCTGGATGGAGTAGTAAACCGAGAACACAAAAAAGTGAAAGCTTTGGATTTCCAGAAGTGGTACCCAGGTAGGTAGTTAATGAAAAGCCCTGCTGACTCTGCTGTGGGGTGTGCTTTGTGAGAGAGGTATCTTAGGAGTGTTTTTTGCTAAACTCCCCAGTTCTCTCAGAGCATGCTTAGTTTTCAGACTTCTAAGGATTTGAATATGTTTGAGTCTTAGTGGTTAAGTTCCTCATCTGAAGCATGTGGACCAATGAGCACTCATCAAATTTCTTTTTACCCAACTTGGAATTACCCTAACAATTTTTGGAAAAAAAAATAAAAAGTCTTTCTGACATTAAAGTACATTGTGAAGCTGGCACAGTACTGAAATCTGTAGGTCAAATGATTCAAGTCAGTAAATTTACACCAAAAAGAGTCTAGTCCAAATCAGTGAGTAACTCTTATAGCAGGTAGGCTCTTCTCAATGTATACCTGTGTGCAGTGACCACTATTTCATTTTTAGTTTGATGTCTTTCTGTCTTACTAATACTCCCTGGAGTTCAGCCTGCAGCGATATTTATCATGTAATGTACAGCCTGTATTTCATTGACTGCCCTGGTACAGATTTAAAATTATATAAAATCTTAATCTTGATTTTATTCCAGAGTCTTTCTTTTATAGCTGTTTTAGTGATCTGAGGAACCATATTAAGACTGGAGTCAGTGAGTCCAGAAGTACAATCCTTTAAAAAGAGATTTGTCCAAAAGATTGTCCTCTCAACTTTTCAGTTTGCAATGCAGCAGAGATCATCCTGCAATGTATATAAGATAATTAATATAAATTTAATAAACAAATAAATAAATTACTACGTCTGCAGTGCATAAAAAGGAGGAGAGAAACAAAAACCATTAGAGTAGCCAAAACTTGATGCCTTTGCAGATACAGAGAATTTGTCAGCAGAAATGTACCAGAGTCATCCTATGTATTTTAGGTTATTCACTTCCAAAATAGTTGAAAACAGCCAAGAAACAAGAAAACCCTATCAGCCTCACCAAAGAAAATATAACTTTTCCTAACCTCATATCCAGCACATCCCATGGCCCAGGTATTAGACTTCTCAGCAGCATGCCTGCATTTCTAAAACTTTGTCTAAAGCTTTCTCTAAAACTGAAAAAGGCCCATTTTCATTCTCTATGTTAGCTTTGCTTTCTGTTTCCCTTTCTGTACTCCTTCATGTTTAGTATTCTTTGCAGTTCAGTAATCTACTCAGTTTTGGATAGTGTCTAATCTTAATTTTCTAAATAACAGAAGCCTGTGGGTTTATTGTCATTTTTAAATTGTTGGTGAGTAGGTGGCAGTTAAACATACACATTTGTGATTTTCAAGACACTTCCAGTTCTCAGTTGTTTCTTTGGGTACCAGCTATTGAAACTTATTCTTGGTCCCTGCTCCTGCTTTTTCCTATAAAAGTGCATTTGGGTTGGTTGGTGGTCATCCTTAGGACTTTTTTTTTTTTTTTTTTTTTCCCATTGGTTAAGACATTTGCCTGTTTTCTGAGGGACCTTTTAATTTTGTACAGATGTGTATATTTTGTGATATGTTTTTTTAATAGAAAAAAAGATGCAATTTCATTACTGGTAAATGTTGTGCCCAAAGCTGGTCAGTGGTTTAATGACGTTGGGGGTGTTGGTGCTTTCTGCTTAAAAACAGTTACTTCTCAGATAAGGTACTTTAGTGTTTCTGTATCAATACCAGTGAATCTTTTCATCGAAAATACTTAATTTTATGAAAAGTAATTAGCTTGTAATTGTTTTGTGTTAATTTTACCCTTTCATTTCTGAGTGTATATTGGAAAGAAATGCAGCTATTCCTTGTGTTTATCCATTCAGAAACTCGAGGCATCTGTAGTAATCCCATTTTCAAGTCAATCTTCTGTTGTGGCTGAGGATTTCTTTGAGTCTGTTTATGATCCTAGAGCAAACTATGTCTGTCTTGGAACAGAAGAAACAATAACCTTTTCAGATAGCTCTCTCAACAATAGGGTAATAGGCCATTTGTTGTGTAGGATGGGAAGAAAGAGGAGACTGGAAAAATAGTTCAAATTCCAGCAAGAGCTAAGTGGAAGGTATAATTTCACAAAAGCCTCCTGCAAACACTTTTTGCAGTCAAAAAAGGGAGGATTAACAGAGAAGAATTTGTAAGGCATTTAGTTGCCATTCAGATGTTACAAATGGGGGAATAAAACTGTAGAATAGGTAGAACGCTGACATTTTATAATGTGTGGAGTTTCATTGTACTTGTATAGATAGGAACACTTAGACAAATAAAACTGTATAAAATGAGTCCTGAATATCCACACAAGCAGTGCCTTTCAGAGTAGTATTAAATTACATGATGCTGGAGCAGCAGAGCATGTACCATTTCCAAAGAGCCTTTGGACAGTGTATGCTATGTCAAGGCAATAAAAGATTACTTAAGTGGATAAGTAGCTGGATAGCACAGACTTGTAACTTGCAATTTGTAGGCCAAATGTGTCTGACCTCTAGTTTTATAACTTAGACCTCTGCAGCTGATTCCAAGCACTACAGTTTCATTCACTTCAGCCTCCTAAGCAGCTATACTTTTCACTAGTCAGAACAGAATATAATCCAAAATTAATCTAAACTACCTCTTTTTTGAGACTGGAATTTTACAAGGAGTGTCAATAAAAAGTGTCATTTGAATTACCATAGCATAAGAAAGCTTTGATCCTAGACCAAGATCTGATTAGACTAGGCACAATACAAAAACAGGCACAAAACAAGACATTTCCAAGTGTAGTTTATGTTCAAATGATCAAGACGCTGGATAGCAAAATACAGCTGGGTAAATCATTCTTGATCTTCTTCAACAGACAAGAATCATAAAACAGGAGCAGCCTGAACACTCAGTTCAAAACAAAACAAAACAAACAAACTAAAAACCACATAAAGGGAATAGGAATTGGTTACAAGATATCCCTGTGGGACATTCACATCTCAGATCTCAGACCTAGAAGCTTTGCATGTGAAAACACAAATATGTTTGTACTGAAACTGTAAAAAATGGCCTGCAAAATTGACCAAGCAGGAGTGAGCGTGGATCTCATCATGTTGACTAAGAAACAGTATTTGATGGAGATCATTCTAAAAGTGGGTAAAGCAGCTTGGTGTAAAGAAAGAAGTTCTATGAGTTCTCAGAAATTAGTTCTGCAAGCGGTGTGACAAGATAGAAGGTTCATTGTAGTAACAGTGTTGGGACTTCGTACAAGCAGGGCATTTGCCAAAACCAAAAAATACATTGTGATAATCCATAGTAATTCATAAGAATTTAAATGAGATTATCAATTGCAAGGCTAAATAGAAAAACAAACAAACAAAGAAACCAACAAACGTTTCTGAAGTGTTCTCTAACATGGAGACTGACTTGAAATAAGATATATAGAAAGACAACAGAAGGAGAGTTAAGGACAGGACTCTAGAAACCTGAAGACAGCAGTTAGGACAGTTACTTTAAAGGTCACAGTAAAGGAAGTGGAGTGAGATCAAGAACACTGCTTCAAAAATTGAAGAAAGGTCAAGATTGCAGTCAGCAGGTTAAAAGCCAGTGAGGAGTAGGAAGCACTGATTCTGAGATTTTGGTAGAATGGTGGAGGACAGAGTAGAAAGTTAGTCTTTCCATTATTTTTTTCCTAAAAATGTTCTTCCTGTGGTTTCTTAAATCAGTTGCTGTGAACAGCAATATTTTAATTTTTAGCTTGCCCTAGATTCTGAGTTTTGAGGGCTTAGCAGATATTATAGAATCAAAGAATCATTAAGGTTGGAAAAGACCTCAAAGACCATCTGGTCCAACCATCCTCCTCCCACCGATATCACCCATATATTTATCTATTGCCATATAGCCGTATAGCATGGCTTTTCAGCTGAAAGTCGTCCTTTTTGGGGAAAAGGCTCTCAATTTTTACACTCACGTTATTTCAAATGTCTCTAAGAGACTTTAGCTTAGAAACCACCATTTAATTTTTGTATAAAACATTTTCTAAATTGAAAGTACACCCTAAATGGAATATGTCTTTGCAATATAAGCTTTTCACGATATTTTGTGACAAAATGTTGATGAAATATATCAAAAAATGACAGATTAAAAACAATCCTTTGCAAACAACAACAGCAATGTTTCTGTACCTTCTTAAGTGTTTAGTGCTGGTTACCTGCAGATGTTTTTTTACAGATTGTGTTCTTTCATTACTTTTGCAGCTACAGCAATCTTTATTATGGTAGCTGGTTAGTTCTGCTTTTAATTAAAAAAAAAAATTAAAAATCTGATACACCAAGAGAGTTGTGATAATTGTTACAGTGTTCACTGAGAGAAAACTCTGTTGGGCAGACTTTTAGATATTATCTAACAACTTGTAGTAGACAATGAATCTGTATCTAATGAATCCATAGAACCAAAACTATATGTTCATATACTGGTGTGCAATACAAAACATGCATTCTCAAAATGTAAGGTAAAATGTGAACCAGACTGATAATCTTTGATGATGACAATGATTAATTTATTGTGGTTTGAGGAATTCTCAAAAGCAATCTGGACCCCTCAGTGTTCTTGATATACATACACATGGCATTAAAGCCAAGATCTGAGTCACCTAGGTTTTTGCCTTACTATGACCGTCTAAAATTTTCAAGTCTGAGACGGATAAATTTCGAGAGCCAATTTATCCTCCTTGACTGTCCTTAGAATTCCTTGTATGCTTAAAATTAGACCCTGGGAATACTCTGAAACAGCGATCACTGGGAACAGAGATGCTTTGCTCTTATCTAAGCCCTATTCAGTCTAGAGTTTGTGTCTGCTTGCTGAAGTTCTTGAGCAACTCTGTCCTACAGCTTGGAGAACAGCTAACTGATGCTGACAGCACTGGTGTCATTAAAAAACATGTCATGATTGTCACCTCATGCAGCTATGCAAAGTGATGAGTGTATATCTGCTGTATATATAGGTGTTTATCTATCTGATATAGTCTGAATCTTCAGTGCAAAGAGGGACAGAAGAAAGGAAGAAGAAATCTTTCATTTCTGCATTATAAATGGAGACTGGGAGCACACTGAAAGCAAATAAGCAATCTCAAACAAGAAACCTGTGACAAAGCTGGGAATTGAACTGACAGTCTTGAGTGCCTTAACCATTCTATTTTCCATGAATTTTGTTTTGTTTTGTTTTGTTTAATACTCAAATTCTTATCAGAATATGATTTTTTTTTTCTTTCACCCTAAATGCTATTTGCATTACTGTTTAAATTTGAATTTTATTAACAGCTGCTGTTTTTGCAGCAATGAAAGTCAATATTGTGGAGCAGGTCTTAATTTCCAGATGGTGAGCATTTATTAAAGAAAAATATTATTGAATACTTGTTCCTTAGGACATGTGAAGCAGTTCAAACAGCATTTTGAGAGAGAGGTGATAGCTTTGGGAGGTGTTTTTATAGAGGAAGTTTATAATGTATTGCACCACTCATCTGAAATTTCTAACAGAATTTACAAAAATAAGGTAGAATTATAAACAGTATTATCTTCTACTAAAACCTAAAAACCTAAATTTCTGGCTCTTATAATCACTTCTTTCAACACGCATCATGTATCTCAATTGGTGAGACTCCTGCTTTGAACAAGTTGTAGTATATTATTAAGTAGTATATGACTAAGTAGCAGTATAGATTTATTTTAACTCTATTTTATGGAAAATGCAACCAAACCTGAATATATAATATGTTCTTTCATTTTACTTACATTATCCCATTATGTATGAAGAGTTTTAATTTTAGTTAGCAAATACCAAGAACTGTATAACTGTTTGATTATTCAGTGTAATGAACTTGTAATAAAATATGTTATGATTGTGTTGTCTCAAAGCACAGAAAATCAGAAGGAAGGTCTTCACTTTTTTCCATATGGTTGCTTTTCCTAATGAAGCTTCTTCCATAATTCAAAGATTTTTCACCAACAAATGCACCACTTCAATATTAGCATAGGTATTTAGGCTGTCCTAGGAAGTGAAGCTGGAATCAATCCTGAATTTTGTAAAAAGTAACTGGCATTCACATTCTGTTTCTTTTTTCTTTTCTTTTCTTTTCTTTTCTTTTCTTTTCTTTTCTTTTCTTTTCTTTTCTTTTCTTTTCTTTTCTTTTCTTTTCTTTTCTTTTCTTTTCTTTTCTTTTCTTTT
>NC_048894.1:128154417-128263880 GCF_011077185.1 Oxyura jamaicensis | reverse complement strand
TTTCCTTTCCTTTCCTTTCCTTTCCTTTCCTTTCCTTTCCTTTCCTTTCCTTTCCTTTCCTTTCCTTTCCTTTTTTTTTCCGAGTTTGCTTCAGCTCACTAAGCTAGGTAGATATGAAGATATGATGGTTAGGTGTGAATTTAAAGCTTTGCTGAAGTTTTCTCAAAGGTCCACCAAAAATAATATTAGGCCAAAAATTTATCCATGTCTGCTTGTCTCTGTCAAGTCTTTATCGACTCTTCACTATTCCAGTTCTGAATCTGAATTGAATACAGCCTCAGGGAAGGAAACATTTATATAAGAGGGTTACGGTGGAAGAATTTCTCTATTGATCCTGTGTATGAAAAAAGGGCTTTGTAACTGAAATGCCTTAAACTAATTAAATATGACCATTCTTCCCCTCAAAGAAGACATATTTATCCAAAAGGCAAACCTTCAAGCTCTCTCTTTCCTCTGACCTGCAACTGAGCAACTAAAAAAAAAAGTCTTGATAGAATTTGTAATATGCAATATTTGTGTGCATGTTTTTGTGAATAAATTGTTATTTCTGTTTGTTTAGGGATCACTCCCTGACCATGCTATTTATCATGTGTAGCCAGGTCTGTCGTCTTCTGTTTCTCTATTTGCCATTCAGAGAAATAACTCTTTGGGAAGAGCTTTTTCACCTGACTTCATGGGAATGTTCCACCCTATTTTGATGATACATGTAGCAAGTAATAAAAAGAGATGTAGAACATTTTTAGTCCGTTTTGCCTTAATTTATGGTGTGCCGTATCACATAAGTGACTCCAGTACTCCTAGTATCTCAAATGATGTTAATTTGAAGCAGCAAGATATTAAAGACCTCTCATTTGTTCTAGGATAGTTAGCTGTTGTGTGTAGCTATTCAAATCTACATTATGTGAAAGCCCATCATGGAAGAATTAAGGCAAACATTTAATCAGAAAGGCTGCTGAAAATCATCCATCTGACTGTTAAAATTTGGAAATACAGCTGGTGCACTTAATCACACAAAAGCTAAGTTTATCACTTATTCAGCATTCTTTGTCTCTAACAATGCCATGGAAAAACAATAGCGTGTTTTTTTCCTCTTAAAATGGTCTGGGCAGCTCTATTTCTTTCCTCCCTTGTTCGATTTACAATATACATATTGTCTGAACACTTTGCATGAATATTTTTACAGTGCGTGCATTGTCTTTGTCTTGAATGCTGTAGGTCCAGTGCTTTACCATTCTGAAGGTTTTACTTGCATCAGAATCTCTGTTTTATTGCTAGCCTTTGTATGTAAACTGAATGAAGAGAAGCAAAATAATCTTGAAAAACACATCCTGTTGTCTGGTAGCAACACAATCAATCTGTATTTTGGCTGAAGATTTTTTTCCTTGGGAGATCTAGTAGAGTAAGAAAAGCTAAATTAGCAGTTTGCACTAACAGTATGTCTAATATACAGTATAAAATAGAGTAACAGAGAAAATTTAGGAGGTATAGTAGTCATATTTGGGACATTTTTCCACCTTGAAGGTGCTCTACTTTGATTTGCTGACTCCTGCAGGAATGCCATATATGAATATGGCAAAAGAGTTTATACATTTTTTTTATTATTTTTTTTATTTTTTCAGCAAATTAAAAAACTAGCACTATACCAAAAAGTGAAGCTTGTTTAAGTCTGTAAAAAAGCAAGATAGAAAAGAAGAAAGAACTGACCTAATGATGCAAGAATGCTGGGGGATTTATAAAAGATCAGATTTATAAAAGTTTGTGACTTGTCCCAGATTCCAAATACAAAGAAATAGCTTCTGTAGAAGTAATTAAAGTTTGCCAAGCAAAGAAAATTTGTCAACCCACATGAAAACTTACTGAGGAAAGTTAAGTTCTTGGCTAGCATAAACATGAGAGAATATAAAAAAAAAATATAGAAGAGGGAATTCAAAACAAAAGGGGAAACAGGGATCAAATCTAGAACCTATGAAAGTCACGTTGTGCAAACCACACCAATTAGCATAATATCATAAAATCTTTATGTCTGCAAATTGACAGCATAAGTAAAAATGACTGTATCAACTGCAAGGGTCAGCAGAATTTATATACCATAGACAAAGAAGCATCTTCCAGTTCAGAAGAGATCTTTGGAAGAATAGCACCAGTGCAGCAAAAGACAATTAGAAAACTAGCTTAAAAATAAATAATGTTTAATTAATAGGTCCATGTTGCTAGAAAAAGCCCATTTACCTCAGAAAGATATCATGTGTGTAGTAAATGATAGTAAAATCAGACACAGTTTTAGCTTAATGTGTTGAAGTTACAACAATTATTGGAGCATATAAATGAAATATATAGATAAATGCAATATCCAAAATGGAAGGAAAAATCATGATGAAAGAGATTTGTGGTGGGGGACAAGTAGAGAATCCCAACGTTTAGAATTAAAATATGGCAACCTATTTTTGTCTCATTAACAAGACATACTCTTTAGAAGGCTAAATAAAGATAACATAGAGACAGGCTAGCTGCTGCTTAATAACAATTACCACCTTAGAAAATTTATTAAATTATTACAGGAAGTAGTAAATGCTAGCACAATTAAAAAAATAGTAAAATACTGCATACTTTATTATTTTACTAAATTAAATTTTCTTTAACAAGCGAAAACTTCAGCAGTTTTTCTATCATAAGATGTTTCTGTGGTGAGTTAGGCATATCCTTGCAGCTTCTTGTCTGATTAAGCCCTTAAAATACTTACATTCATAATTATAATTACATTCATAGTCCATATATTTGCATGTCCGTAACAGGAAGTAACAAACATTTACCTAGAATCTCAAATTGTGGTTATTATTTGATTATATTTTCTGAAAACAAAACAAAAAATATAGTTGACTGACTGTGAAGATGCTGTTCATACAGAGTATAGCTGGCAAAACCCATCCTTTCCAGAACTCATGCTCTCGAGAAGGTTTCCCTTTTTGTAATGCAGAAACTAATGGATAGGTGTGATAGACTGACTCCTTTGGTATTCAAAGATAGAATAAAAAATTAGTACACTCCCTAGCTAACGTCAGCAACAAAACAAAGCTCTCCATGTATAAACACCAAAACTCTCAGGGTGGTCCTGTGCTTATAGTGACATTTTAAATTGGCAACTTTGTTGAAAACTGGAAGCCTGGAGACACAGTTACAGGAAAGCATATGATGATATATTTGTGTAATTTTATTGAAGATTGAAGTATAACATGCAGTTGTTATATCAATTAAAAAGTGGTACTGAATCTATGCACATGACAAAATCGGTGGCAAAGTCAAGAGATGATACTGATGGCAGCTCGGGAAAAATTGGACTCATATTGGTTGGTTTATATGGGCTGAAAGCAACAATGAACTTTTCATTTGTGGTAAAATATCTTTTCCTCATCTCTATCCATATGATCTATTGAGCTAGTGGACACTGGTATTAACAAGGGAAAAAAAAAAAAAAAAAAAAAAAAAGGCATTTAAAAATCAGATTCGTGATCTATAATTAACTTTGCAAAGTTAGAATACAGCAGTAATAAAGTGGCATTGACTGATACTTAATTAATTCACAGAACACTGAAAATCAATTTCTGCATGCTTAGAAATTGCTGTCTGAGCCATGAGGATCTTGCAGAGGTCTCAGAGTCTTCCAGGCAGATGGAAAAAAACAAGGAGCTATAAGAAAAACTGAAGAACAGATTTTATTTAAAAAGTAATCATGGGAAAAACATTGATTTTTTTTTTCTTTTTCCTATATATAGAAGTCCTACATATACAAATTGCTATTTAAAATTGTTCCCAGTTTTAATGCATTTAAATACTTAAATAAAATCAAAGCATTTAAAGTTCTTTTCAGCTATAAAGAGGCCGGCACAACATTTCTAGGTATCCAAAAGAAACAAAATGATGCAGCTCCCATTATCTTGAAATTTTGAAATGTATTTTTGCATTTTTGACAGTTTGAATTTATGAGTCAGAGTCTATCTTGCTTTGCAAGAAGTGGACTCTCCCGAGGCACAAGAGGCCTTGCAGAGGGATGTAGGTAGATTGGAGCACTAGGCAATCATCAATGGCAAGAAGTTCAGCAAAGGAAAATGCGGGGTTCTGCACCGGGGATGGAGCAGTGCTAGACACAGGTACAGACTGGGAGATGTGTGGCTGGAGAGCAGCTCAGCAGAAAGGGGTTTGGGGGTGCTGCTTTGCAGTGGGCTCAACATGAGGGCGTGCCCTGGCAGCCAAGAGGACAAATACCATTTTTGGGTGTATTAAGCACAGCATGGCCAGCCAAAGGTCACAAGAGGTGATTCTCCTGCTATATTTAGCATTGCTGTAGCCTCACCTTGAATATTGCACACAGTTCTGGGCTCCACAGTATAAAAAGGATGTTAAGGTCCTTGAAAGTGTCCAGGGGAGGACAACAAAGCTGATAAAAGGGCTAGAAGTCACGTCCTGTGAGGGGAGGCTGAGGACACTTGTGTTGTCTCGTCTGGAGGAAAGGATGTCGAGAAGCGACCTCTGCAACTGCTCTCTGAAGCTTCCTGAGGAGGGGAAGCAGAGAGAGGTGCCGGCCTCTGCCCTCTGGTAACAGAGGACAGGATGTACAGGAGGAGCACAAAGCTGTGCCAGAGAGACATTACAGACTGGACATTAGGACATTAGGAAAAAAATCCTTCACCATGAGGGCAAACAAACACCAGAAGTGGTTGGTGCCCCATTCCTCTCCGTGTTCAAGAAGCATTTGTATAATGTCCTCATTAATGTGTTTTACCTTTTGGTTAGCCCTGAAGTAGTTGGGTAATTGGACTCAATGATCTTTGTAGGTCTCTTCCAACTGAACTATTCTAATAATTCTAATTCTAATGATTCTAATAATGAGACGGAAGTGAATATTCATTTTAATTTGCCATTAACTTGCAGACAGAATGATATCTCAAAGAATTCACATTAACACTGTAAGCCAGAGATGATAATTCTCTGTTAAAGTACAGACCAGTTGAATGTAGTGTGCTTTTATTTTTCCAAAATTCCAGTTTCTTTCTTTCTTTTTTTTTTTTTTTTTTTCTTTTTTTTTTTAGGAAGTAATCCATCTGACAGTGGATTTTTGTTTTTTTGTTTTCTTAAGCTTTACTAAAGTAGAACTGTCAGAAATTATATCAATAGCCATAAAGGAAAATATTAAAAATATTAAAAAACAGTACAACTGTTTTTAATGATTTACTTAGTTTTTTTTTTTTTAAAAAAAAGGCAATAAACGGCAATAAACAATACTCTATTTTACTAAGAGGTAACGTTTTAAACATCAATGCTCTTTGAAATCACAACCAAATGATTCATATGAATAACTCTAAATGATATGATGGTATACTTACTTGCTTTTGCAGCAGCCACCCTGTGAGCTTCTGCATTTTCACATTTGTTTGCAATAACCAACAAAACAGAAAGCCAACAGCTTTGTTTCTAGATACTATTCTAGAACTATGTGAAGGATTTGCATTGCCTGCATACGTCAAACCGTTCCCTGTGAGCAACAGAGAAACTGATGCATAATTTTAGTAAAAAGTCTACTGTATGTACCACACAAAATGTCTGTCATTAACAAAAGAGAAAAACATTGTCTTGAAGGAATATCTTCTATTTCGTGAATGACTAAATAACATTTTACTAACACTGTACTCATGATCCATGGGAGGATGCAGTTTAACCAGATTAAAATAAATAATACCTGGCTCTAGCTTAAATTATTATTTTCATGCCACTCCATAATTGACGGATATTACGTGTAAGTCCCAAGACACTATAGTCTACAATAGATCGTATTTAGCCTACGATAAACATAAAAAAAAATCCTTTTTATATTTACTCACAAACTGGCTGACTGTACTGGGCTATCCCAGCTACAGCTGTGTAGCAATTCTGGAAACATATTTGTAAAAGAACTTTTTCCAATGATTTTTTAAAATTATTTTGGTAGAAAGTTCCTAAAAAAAAAGTAAGGTTCCCTGTCTTTTAGAGGTGTATGCACATGCAATATTATTCAATATCAAGCAGATTGCACTTGATACCGAGCAACATATTTATCTGGGTAATGAAGTAGTCACTGGCTAAGATAGCCTGGATGGAGTATCTCAGAGGAACCTGTGCCTCAGCATCATTCATCCCCAGTTCTTTGCTTCACTAACTGGATTTTCCAGGTCTTGTCCTTTTCTGACAGTGGAGAGTCGGAGGGGAGTAGTCTTCCCCCTCAAACTGTCTTCAGAAAATCTCTTGGCACACACACCTACTCTTTGTTGTGAGCCCAAAGTGAGACCATCCCTTTTGTAGTTCCAGTGCCTGGTTTTGAAGTCCTTTGATTTTTCAGTAGTTTAATACAAGACAGTGGAGGCTGTTCCAGGAGGCTCTCATCATCTTTTAAGCCCACAGGCTTTTTAAAGCTTTAACCTCTACCTGATAGTCACTAAACATTTGTAGTAAAATGTATGATTGCTTGTATTATCTGTCTATACAATGATTAATTAACCTTTCCAGATTTTCTTTTTATATGACAGTTTCTTTACCACAGTTACAACATAAAAACAGATCCTTAGAGCAAAATCAAGTTCTAACATGCAGAGTCTCAAAACAGGAAACCACATCAAGATTTTTTTATTTTTTTATTTTTTTTTTTTTTTAGGTACAGATTTAAGACAGCAAAAAAGAGGACATCTTTTAAAGCTGTGTGGTTGATTTTTATGAAGGGACTAGGTTTCCTTAGGCTGATTTACTCTATTATAGTATTATACACTATATATATAAATATGTGTGTATATATATGTATGTATACATATGCATGTGTATATGTATATATATATACACTATACACTATCTATACAGCTTCTGTTACCCTACGAATGTGCAATTGTTTCAGTCCTCTCCTCGTGCTACTGAAAAGGAGATATGGGTGATCTCTTGAAGTACAGATGAGTACTTCAAATAATGAACAACAGGCTGTGGCACTTTCTAAGCCATACTGTAGTACAGAGCACTTTAGTTCAATTAGTAATAAATACGTAAACATTTATTATTTGTTTTTATTAGTTACATGAATTTAAATAAGTAGGTAAGGAAAACATGGTGGAACCATAATTTAAGTATCTGTGTCATAAGCCAATTAGAAGTAGGTGTTATGTTTTGCTAAAGCTTATGTTAAGTAAAGCTCATCATTTAGGATGTGGATAAGTGAAACAGCTGTCATGCTCTGGCTTGTAATGACTGCTGAGCAGCACAAATTAGGTAGAAACATGGGATTAAATAATGATGTTTCAGGATCTAGAAAAGTAAGAGCTTCTAAATAGAACCATATAAAGTAATGCTTCAATAGAGTGAGTCCATTTCATAAACTATTTTTTATATTTATTTTTGCTTCATATGTCTCTTATCAGTCAATCATCATTAATCATCATTAAATATACTTGTACTTGAAATTGGCATTAACTGTTCTGTGGGCTTTGCTTGTTTGCTGATAGGTGAACAGCACAGAAATATGTTTGGCAAATGTTAGTCTTCATGGACTTCTCACTTTTATCATCAAAAATAAAGCTTTGGAATGTGGTTCATTTGTATTTTTCTCATACCAATAGAACACCTTGCACAAGCATGAATTAATAAGTAAGATATGGCTAAGTCAAAATTGCACTAAATCTATTCTGTAGTAATCTAAACACTGAAATAAGGCAAATATCATTAGCATGTGAACAGCACTGTATATATATTTGTGGAATAAATAAAATTAAGATGATAAGATTTTCAGTCACAGTCTTTTGTACTGAGACACACAAAAGCTGTTATATACCAGCTGCAGGTTGGTGTATAATTTTCATTATTTCTCTTTCCTGCTGAGTTGGAAAAAGTAAGAGAAAGAAATGCAGCAACACTGAAATAATCTGGTTGGTTATGCCTGCAGTAGAAACAGAATCAAGTTGGGGCTTGTTGACTACGCACTGCTCTGTATGGCTGAATTCTTCCTCCACTTCTTGCCCAAGCAGGGTAGTACCAGCCACTCTGCCAGTTGGACTGGTACTGTCCCTCTGTCCCTGAACTCCTGAACTATGCATGGAAGCATGGGCACTGTCTGACTAAGCATGGGCACTGTCTGGCAAAATATTTTTTTTTTTTTTTTTTTTTTTCAGCCAAATTCATGCCAGTGTGCCTGCTAGCTGCCAGGCACTGTATGTGGTTGCAGAACCACATACAGTGCAGAACAGCACCAAAGCTATGCCTTGGTTATGATGAGTGTTCAATAGCCAACTCTCTATTGAATGGGATACTTTCTTGCCCAGAGACTTTACCAGTATGAATCATCAAGGCAGACAATGACTGTCTGAAGAAAGTGCTGTGGAGCTCGTTGTATAGCTGTGCATCTGAAGCATCAAAGAAAAGATCCTGCTCAGAGCTTGTCTTGTGAGCAGTTGGCAGCAGGACTCGCAGCTCAAAGATGTTGCAGTGGACATTGCATAGTAATATCTGGTGATTGTTATTTAGCACCAGTGAAGGTTTTGGGTATATTGAGAGAACAAGGTAGTTTTCATAACCATGACCATCCTTTTGTATTTAGAGCTGGGGCAAGTTCACAAGAGGTGAACTTCTTTGGAGGCAAAATTAAAGGCTACAACATCTGGCTATATCCAGCCTCATTTTTCACAAGGGCCAAAGTCATTTATATGGATTTTGTTCAATGTTTTCTGTTAGTTAAGGTAAAATAAAAATAAGTATTATGAAACCTGAGGTTCTGGTAGACTTGCAAGTTTAACTTTTGTGTATAGAAAACCCTGTTCCTGATTACTCTTTCAAAACTCAATTTTCTGTCACTGCTGATTACACTTGCCACAGCACAGGGGTTCCCCTGACCACCTCTGTCACCGCCTCCCTTAATCTGGATTAAGTAAATGGATGACATATCACAGCAAGGTGATGTGTTCTGAATAGTGTAAATTCCACTGTGCAAGGCAAACAGCTTTTAAATATACTGAGTATTGGTATATTCAAAAGTAAAAGATAATGTTTTTTAACTTTGAGACTAATGAGTTTTTGCATTTGTTCAGAGTTCTGCTTTTATCCAAAAAACATGAGCTCTTCACTGAAGTGCATTTTAATCCTAAGAATTGATGTATCTTGCAGTATATAATGGCCTATAATTTTCCTCCCACTTCAGCATAACGAATGCAATCATTTATTTCTTCTTTTGTTCATATTTTGTATGAAGTTCTTAATTATTGAATTATTAGATTTATTAGTAATGCAAATATTATTTTTTCTTTCTGAAATTTCTGTTTTCGTTGCCTTTCTAAAAGAAGCATGTGGTCTTCTTTAGATAGTGTAAACTACTTCTCTTTAAGCAATGCATAATTTGCCCAGGTTTGCTTGTTAGAAAATGCATGCCTCCAATTCAGAATTATTGAATTCCATCTTAAGATAGTGTAGGCTTACATTAACTAACAATCTAAAACATTCATACAACATTTCTAGAAATATCCTGGAGAGGGAAGAATGCTTTAAAACTGTGAATGCTAATGTATCAGTTTTGCTAAAAACAGTGATCTATTTCTATCACATGGCATAGTTACTCCATTTTTCCTGAACAGGTAAACAAAAAATTAACATGCTGTCAATAACCCAGAATACAGAAATAACTTGTGATTAAGTATTTGATGTCATTACTTTAAAAAGTTGAATGGCATCATACTTTGCATCAAAAGTACCTAAAAATTAAATCTCAACTAAAACATTTTTGCAGGTGACAAAATAACTTACCAGTGTTGTGAAAACCTTGTTAGCTCCCAAATTTTGAACACCTTTTCCAACTCTTCCTTTGATTTTTTTTTATTTTTTATTTTTAAGTATAACAATAAAGAGATATAATGCTTTGGGAAGTTTCTAATTTCATACTTCACAAGCTAAGTAGAATTAAGTTTAGTCACTCAATAGAGGAAATAAATCTTGAAAGAATGTTTCAACCTGTTACAGTAGACAATAGTTCTGCTCAGAAAAGATTTCACTACTAGTTTTATTTGAGCAAGTACTGGAGAATCAGATTTGTAAGTTATAATGCAGGAAAATGTATTTTGGGATGATATGTTTTTGTAACTTTTGAAAAGAGTAACAGTCTAAAAAATCTGTTAGTGAGTGCTTATTTATAATGCAGTACAGACTATATTATTCTCAGTACTATATCACCTTCAAAGTACTAAATCACCTTCAAAAACAATTTTCTTGCAACAGTAGTTAGCTGCAACATTACTGTGAATGAAATCCACAGAATCTAAAGGGTATAGACTAAACTATGGCCAGGTTTATCTCTATTGAAAAACACAGCACAGCAGAAAGAAGTTAGAAGTGGAGTGTGGGCCTTGCAAAGCAGTTCCAGGAGACCGTGCGATTGAATTAACTCTGTGAGGCAGTGGCTGGAGGGGACTTTCAAATGAGAGCAGTGCAGGAGCATTGGTTGAATGGGGTGGCAGAATCAATGGGAAATTCCACATAAGTTAATTAAAGAAGAAAAGATCTATAATGTGTTTTGAATGAACTTCTGACTGATACACAAACCCTTCACCTCACCCCAAGCCTCCTACCATCTGCAGATTTCATAAGGGCTCCCTCAGTTCTAGTGTTCAAATTGTAAGTTCTATGATAAGTATTGTTTATGTACACGTTTTCAAACATGTTTTGTCTAAGCTATGGTTTTAGCTAAACCATGATTTCATAACTTGTTTTTAGTAAAGCCATCAGAGATATTGCCAAGCTGCAACAGAAGACAATATATATGACATCCACTGTTCCTCCAAGACCACGCACAAGGCCACATGTTTATCACAGATGAAAATTAAGTTGGTGTGAGAATGTTTTTATCTTGGCAGCCCAGCTTAGCACTTGCTCATTTGCTCTGTGCCTTACAAGAGTCTACAAATTGCTTTATTATTTAAATATTTTACAGTTCTGCAGTGAGCTGGTTAATCCATAATGTTTTGGCTTCTCCTATGAACTCTGCCCTGCTTTTACGAGCTCCCGCATTTTTCAGTTGTCTCCTTCATTTTTTTTTTTTTTTTTTTTTTTTTTTTTTTTTTTTTAAGGAACATCACCCATTTTCTATTTATAAGTACCTTACATATGTCAGGGCAAATCCACCAGGCCTGCCTGACTGGAACCATCTATTATTATTTTTAGTGTTCTTTTAACTGTTCTTTTTGAATTAAGTCGACCAAGGGAAATCAGCTGATCTTTCTGGACTTCAGCAAGGCTTTTGACACAGTTTCCCATAGGATCCTACTGGACAAAATGTCCAGCATACAGCTTAACAGAAGCATCATATGATGGGTGAGCAATTGGCTGACAGGCAGGGCTCAAAGGGTTGTGGTAAATGGGGCCACATCAGGCTGGCAGATGGTCACTAGTGGGGTCCCTCAAGGCTCCATTTTAGGGCCAGTCCTCTTCAATGCTTTTATAAATGATTTGGACATAAGACTAGAATGTGTTTTGAGCAAATTTGCCAACGACACCAAACTTGGAGGAGTTGTGGACTCGGATGAGGGTGGAAAGGCCTTGCAGAGAGATCTGGACAGATTGGAGAGCTGGGCGATCACCAGCCACATGAAGTTTAACAAAAGCAAGTGCCGGATCCTGCACCTGGGATGGGGCAACCCTGGCTATATGTACAGACTGGGCGACGAGATGCTGGAGAGCAGCCCCGCAGAGAGGGATCTGGGGGACGTGGTTGACAGCAAGTTGAATATGAGCCAGCAGTGTGCCCTGGCAGCCAGGAGGGCAAACCATATCCTGGGATGCATCAAGCACAGCATAGCTAGTTGGTTGAGGGAAGTGATCGTCCCGCTCTACTCTCTGCTGGTGTGGCCTCACCTCGAGTACTGTCTGCAGTTCTGGGCACCACGGTACAAAAAGGACATTAAACTGTTGGAGAGTGTCCAGAGGAGGGCGACGAAGATGGTGAAGGGCCTGGAGGGGAAAACATATGAGGAGCGGCTGAGGTCACTGGGCCTGTTGAGCCTGGAGAAGAGGAGGCTGAGGGGAGACCTCATGGCAGTCTACAACTTCCTCGTGAGGGGGAGTGGAGAGGCAGGTGACCTATTCTTCATAAACACCAGTGATAGGACCTGTGGGAAGGGGGTGAAGCTGAGGCAGGGGAAGTTTAGACTAGACATGAGGAGGAGGTTCTTTACTGAGAGGGTGGTTCTGCTCTTGAATAGGTTCACCAATGAAGTAGTCACTGCACCAAGCCTGAGTTTCAGAAGCGATTGGACTGTGCACTTAGTCACATGGTCTAAACTTTTGGGTAGACCTGTGCGGTGTGAGGAGTTGGACTTGATGATCCTTATGGATCCCTTCCAACTCGGGATATTCTATGATTCTATGAGTCTATGATAATTATTGATTGAGCACTTACCCTTTTATCACTGATTTTTATTCTTATAGGCAAATTGATTGATAGCTTTTTCTCCCAGAGGCTGACTGAAATGAATTGTAGATCAGATTGGCTGTTCAGAAGAAAACTTTGTTTGTTTGTTTGTTTGATTGATTAATTGTGTGTGTGTGTATTAATGACACAGCCCGGAACAGCTTAACTGCAAACGTGAGTAATTGCTCCTGAAGAACAGCATTTTAGTAGAGGACACTAAATGACTGCCCTCAAGTGGCAAAATGAGAGTAATACCACTTCTGATATTTCTGCATCTAAACGCCTGTATGTTTTAAAACAAATTTTTGTTAGTAGAAAAGATTCAAGGATTTAAATTGCAGTATTACCCAGGGACTGATAGCTAAGCATTCCTTTTGAAAATAAGTGGCTAGGCATGTATTTTGGAATGGGTGGGTTTCCTGTAAAAGTTGTTTCTCATTAGGCAGCGTTAGTTTTCTTGTTACAGATTTTCTGTGCTATTTTGTTTCCTTTTATACAGTTTATCAAGGCATTTTAAAATTTATGATTAATTAAATGAACTGTAAAATTCATCTAAGAATGATTAAGAAATTGGTCTTAAAAATGTAAGTTTGTGGCTTTGGATTCTATGTACTGTTTGGTATCACTGGAAATTCAGAGCAGGTAGCCAACAGTTAAAATGTTTTTCTTATTTCTGTCAGATCTCCTACAACAGCAAAGACTTTGTGCTATGGAAGAAAAAATAATTTTCTCACTGTAGCTACAGTTTAGGTCCTGTTTTCAGAACCAGAGACTTCATTCAGGCATATTCAAACCACTGAAAAGCATGCAAACAAAAAGCCTCTGAGAAACTTACTAAACCCATCCCTCTGCAGTTTTACCATCCTCTCATCTTGGAGCTTCTGTGATCTGCAGTTAAACTATGATCCAGAGTTAATAGCAAAGAGAATAGAAAATTCAGGCAAAATGTATTGGAAGTCTGGAGTTTAGACTGGTGATGATTGGTCTGTGGAATATGGTAATTGTGGTAATGATGCAGTGTATCCTTGTGAGTGGAGATATAAATAATTCATAGTGTTGGGGAATTTAACTTTTAATTGCCTTTCTTTTTTTAAATTAGGAATCAAATGTGTTGTCTGTTGTGGGGTGGGAAATGATGCTGGGAGGTAAAGCAGCAAGATTTCTATCATCACTTCTTGCTTATGCTGAGGACTGAATATTCCTCATTTAAAGAAATTCTGGAACTGAGGTAATATTAGGAGCATATAGGCAAAGTGAGATCTGCTTTAACCGTACCATTAGAGAACTTCTAATGAGAACATCTGAGCAATATTTTGACTAGATACATGGTACATGGCATACATTTTGCTCTTCCTCCTATTCAAACGTCAAGCTAGAAGTGCAAATAATATTTTCTAATAGCTGGAGTTTTCACTTATAACCCAAGCACGCAAATACTGTTCAGCTACTGAAATTACTTTGACTGTCTTACTTTCTCCACCAGACCTACAGCCACTTCTTCTCAGCGTAGAGCACTTCACCCTACCTAGAGGCCTAAACTACCTGAAGTTGTTGAGGTGACGGAAAGGGACACCCCATGGAGAAGTGAAAGGTGGCAATGTTTGCCTGTAATATCTTGACCCATGTCAAGATATTAAAGTCTGAGCTTTTAAAACTGATCAGCAGCCTAGAAAATTAAACTGATAAAGGGAAGTGACTACACAGTCAGAAAACAAATAGTAGCTGATATAAGGTGAGTTGCCTCCAGTATCTTCCAAGTTAGTGAATCAAAAGCAGCACTTGGAATTTTAGTCCCTGAAAGATGATGCCAGGTTCACATAAAATTAGATAGGAGCTGGAAGTTGTGAAGTGTAAATGGATAGAAAATTGATTTAAGATACTTTACACCACTGTGTACAGGCAAATTGATCTACAGCTAATTTTAACTTTTGAAGATATCATCTTCTGCTTCCTAGGTAACTCTAATAAGATGCTAAGGGTCTAATTATAAAGACGCATGAAGGACAAAAAGTGAATTATTTTTGGAGACATCTAAAAATCAGTTAAACAGCCCTTCATAATGAGTAATATTAATATTAATAACATTAATAATAGCTATGTGTTGATTTGGACTGTAAACCTTTGTTTTCTGCCTGGAAACGAAAAAATAATAAAAAAATACTATAATCCTCATTTCTATCCCTAGCAAGGCCTAAATTGTCTGATTTATGACTTCTTGTAAAGTCAGAGATAATTGCTCTCCATTCCAGATGATGATGAGCATAGTTCTGGGACAGAAATTCCATGTGTGGGAATGAGACATTTTTCCTCCAATTTGAGTTGAAGGGAAAAAAAATAAAAATATTTGGGAAGTCTTCAGAATCTTAGAATAATTGAAGAAGCCTTGGCAGAAATTGATAGGTTTGCATGCCCGTACTGGGGCAATTCAATACCAATGATGCAAGCAATTTTTCATAATGATAATTATTGCTTCATTTTTTTAAGTGCTTGTACATTTGTCTGTGTATCATTATATAAAATATGATGTTGTAATGGTAAAGTGTAGGCTGTGTTTTGACTTGACCACACAGGCTGTAGAAGTTAGGATGATCCAGACATAGAAGTAACAATTCACAAAGAGCCTCTCTTTTATTAAATCAGATCTTAAAAAAGAACAGAAAGTCAAAATGAAGTGTACTAAATCTAACTGGCTTTCTCTAAATTGTCTAGAGACAATCAGTATGCGTGAAATTTGATATATATGGAAAATTATATCTTTATAAAGAAGTTGGAGATGCATTTAAGTGTCTGTATCATTTTCTTACAACAGCCTGTTCAGAAACACACTGGGCCAAATCCATTTGCCTTTCTCTCAGGAGAATTTCAATTACATTCAATGAAACTAAGTGCAAAAATAAACTGAACAATCTGTAGCCTAATATATGTTCCTACTGGCATCAAAATGAAAACAAAAAAGCTTTTTAGCCTTTTTTTTTTTTTTTTTTTTTTTTAACTTGCATTTCCTGACTTTGGACTTTCAACTTAATTTCTGAATGAAGCCTATTTTATTATCATAAATATCAATTATTGAAATATGAAATTATCATATCATTTATTATCCTTGGAAAGAAAGACTATAAAATGTTAATAAACTTCTAATATACCCAAATGGGAAAGGACCTCTATATACACCATAGTGCTAGCATCAGTCTGCTGCACCCATTTCTGTCTGCTGCCTGAAAAAAAGAGAACCCTTTACTGAGTCTTGATGACCATATTCTGACAAACGTTCTTAAACTCAGAAAAGCTGGCAAGATTAGTATATTACAAAAAGTATCTTACTGCAAAGTAAACCACAGCTACACATAGTTCTGTGCAATATTCAGTAATACAAATAATGTATGTTAAAATGATGCACTAATCTCAAATAATGGTACTTTTCTGAAATAGTCTGAAGAACTGAATGAATATTCAGGTAAAGATGAAAAAAAAATACATAGAAAGAGTTCCAATAGACTTCCACAGGAGTGGAAGAATACACCTGAATTCCCTATACCTTTTTTTTTTTTTTTAAGATTTACCTTTACTTTCCTTCTGTTACAATACACAGCTATTGCTTCTCATAGTGCTGTGAGGTTTGCTATTGCTGTTAAACCACAGGGTTCAGAATTAAAAGTTAAATGGATCAGATTTAGACTTTTTTTTTTTTGCTTTTTTTTATCTAAAAACAAAACAAAAAACAAAAACAAACAAACTAGTTTTGACTACTATCTTTAGGTATACATAATAACAAGAATAAAGAAGATCCTTGCTTAAGGGTCTTTGCAGGAAAGAAAAACCTTGGGGCTGCTTTAGTTTTTATTCCTTCTCCAGCAGCAACATGCAACCTCCTCAGTCCTCCCTACATAAATGGCATAATGGTGTGCAACACCAGTGAACATGTTCCTGTGCCACAGCTACTGCACAGTTGTTGCCAGGATGGTGCATTGTACCATGCCACTCTCCTGGCTTTATATGCCTTTTCAGCACTTGCGTTTGATCTTTGGAGTTTCCATGTTAAAGTTTTGCAGAGGAGGAGGGAACCTGAGATGGGTTGCACAAACATGAGGCAGAGGAGGATGGCAAGCAAGGAACTCATCTGAGTGGTCCTTGTCAGCAGGAGATGAGCACTTGGAAGACAGCGGCTCTGTTCTTCAAAGCAGAGCTTTCAAACTGAGGCTTTGTATGGGTGTGCATGGGTGTGAGTATGCTGAGTGTTAGGTATGAAAAAAACAAAACAAAACAAAACAAAAAATTAATGAATAAAATCTGAACACCTCTTAAAATACTACCCTTCTCCATAATAAAAACTTTCACGTTTCTCAAAATAAACCCTGAAATTAATGTGTACTTTAACTTATTACAGCTAGTGAGTACATTAAAGTACATGAGCCCAGTTAAATTAAAGGTTCTCCTCTTTGTTTCTTTATGTACAGAGAACATTAAAATTTAGAAAACTTAAAATTAATTATTTAGTTTTGAAGCCTTCTCATGCGCCAGTCTTGTGGCAGTTTGGGAAATGTAAACAGACAAATAATAAGCTTCTACTAAGAATCATCACTCAAACTTTTTGCCACTTCATCTTAGATCCCAGCTACCCCTACAATGCATAGGAAGCATTAGACACCAGTGGTTGGGCTCATACCCATTAGTGCCCTGAGCAAAGGGTCAGCTAATCCAGTCAGCAGGCATTTTGCAGCGAAGCTGATACCCTGCAGGTATCAGCTAGGTATCAGCTAGGTTGGGATTCAGGCATTTGCTTTACACTCTGCTCCAGCTTTCTTATTCAGGTGGAATATAAGCTGCAGCTCTCACTTTCTTTATGACATCAAAATTGAGTTCACTTTCTCCTGGTTTGTGGACACCTAAATAATTTTCATTAGAGGTTTGAGACCTACATCTTAAGATAAATCTCTTGTAAATAGAGTTCTATGTTGTTTCTTAATATGAGCATATTATTCCTAGTTATCTTTTTTGGACTCTTTAAGAAGCTTTGGGTCTTTCATGTTGAAAACCACTGAAAAGAATTAAAGCCCTTGCTTAAGAATGGGGATGTTTAATCTATGTCTACATCTTACACGAAGACTGCATTTGAATCCAGTCTCTGGTCTGGCAAGTTTACTGCTGCTGCTTCCATGAGCAAGCATTCATCTCAGCTGGGAGGAATTAAGTTTATTGGAGGCTTTGTTTAGTTGCCTATACAAAAGTATTTGCTGACATCTGAGGCAGTGTACTTTGAGATATGTGCATGGACAAGCAAGGATGACATAGGATTTCCAGGAAGTTCCAGCTCTTCAGAAGAGGTTGTCTAAGATCCAGGTGAGGTATCTGAGGGCATCTCAAAAGGCACTAAATGCCTCTGGATGGCCATCTAAATAATCTTCCAGCTTGTAAGGTCTTCTCATATTTCAGCTCAAAACTGAAATATGGGATTTAGTTCTGGACTAAGAGACTGAAATATAATTATGTGAAGTTATTTGTCTGTATGAGTCCTTAGTATCTAAATTCTCAATATAGCTAGCTAAGATTTAGGGCAAACTTCTGTTACTCAAATGTAGGCATTACCAGAAATCCCACACAGACTTTCTCTTTCTACAGAAGGTTCCCTGTGGATTTGTGTTACATTTGTCGGATTCATTAAGGTGTTTCAGAAACCTTGTGATGTCTCAAAAGTCACTGCAAGCCTATGTTCAGGCCTCTGAATTGAGCCTTTTTGTCCGTGTCATTGATGGAACCTGCAAAGTGACTGTTCCCAGAGTAGATACTTAGCTTATGGACAATGATGTTGAGTTATCTAAAATTAAGTGTCTATTTCCTTTCTTGTGAGGTGTCTGAAACATATTCCGTATATATATACATACATATATATATTTACATATATATATATATACACCCCCCAAGATAACAAAAATGAGTATGGGATTTGAAGTAGGAGTGCAGTAAATCTTGCTATGTATTTTCTCACCTCACTCCTTGTGGCCTCTTTAGAGGCTTAGGAGATGGGGCAGACAGCAGCCACGGTGCCTGGGCTGTCTCTAAGGATGGCAGGTCAGCACAGCTAGGGCTGCAGTGGGGTGATAACCCTACAAGTCACGCTGCAAGTCCCTGAGTCTGTGTACTGTCTTTAGCTTCATCCCAGGGAGGCAGCCTTCACTGTCAAGTTTTATATACTTCATTTATTTATTTATTTATTTATTTGAGTTGAAAGGGCTCAAACTGATGTTCTCCAAGAGATTGCCCTGCACACCAGGGAATCCTTTTAGCTAGTGATGAAAGAGCCACTCTTCTCCTGTTGAATGTGGAGGGTATGGCTCCATATCATGGTGATGAGAGCAGCGAACTGGAGGGGGACGACCTGAGTTCTGCTCTCTGTTCTCCACTTGCTATTTATTTTTTTGAATAGACATTCTCCTTCTTTGTTCTCTGCCATTCCCCTTGCATTCCTTTCTGCAAGTCCATTTCCCAGCCTCGCTGGGATGTGCCTCTACATGGTAGGACAGGTGTGCTCCTGGACAGTGGGTCTGGATCTCTTCATGGCTGAAAAGGGCTAGGGACCCTTATTATTTGCATGAGAATTCATTAACTATGAGGTTATGTTAAGAAAGTTGAGAGCTCTGAATTCATTCCTGTTCCCTGTGCCAAGGAGCTATGGGTGCAGCTATGCTTGCTGTTCATCTTAATGCTATCAGTATAAAAAAATGTGATCTGTGAACTTCTATTTGTTTGAATTCTTTAGGATTCTCATATAGTGACATCTAGTTTCTGGGTTACAAACAGCACTGATAAATGCAATAGGTGATGAAGCTACCTTAGTTTAATTTGCAATTAATTCACATTAATGCAACCCTCCTTAATTCATATAATTCTTATGTCTTTATTCTCAACCCTTACTTTGTAATTTCTTAAAACTCATATATGCTGTGGTACATGCATTTTTTTTGAAGTATTTGTAATGACTTTGGAATAAAATAGTGCTTCTCTGCTGTTGACTTTATGTATACATACTTTTTAGAAATTTCTAAATTTCTAAAACAAACAAGAATATTAGATATGTGCTTATGAAGGCTCTTTATTTTAAAAACAGTCGATATCAAAGATATTTATTTTTAGTGTATTTGTGTGCTTTGGCCTCATGGTGGCATTGTCTGTTAAGAAATCACCACCCCTGTTCCTGGAGCCCAATGTCTTCCGCCGAGTTCTCAGGAGTGGCACATACATATTATGCTGGAAAGAGGTATTTCCTGCTTCATCCTCTACAGAGAAAAGAAAAATTTTCTGACTCAAACACTTTTCTGTTTATAAGTGAAACGCTAGCTTTGATAAAAGAAGTGCAATGCCAGCCTAAAAAAGCAACAGCAAACCCATCTGGTCTGCCTTTAAAGGCACTGTTTGAAGATAGGTCAGTGAATATATTTGTTAGCAATAGCTAGTATTTAGACTGGTTCATGGACCCGTGTTTTGATCAATTGCTGTTTGTAGGATTTCTGAAATAATAGGTATGCAGGATATGGAATAAATATCTAAGCCGCTCTGTTAGCTGCCTTGTGTTTCGTAACAGCTTGACTTTGGCAAAAGCTTGACTTTCAGTCTTCCCTGGAAAAATAGAGGTCAGAGACTTGTTTTGTTACAGTCAAAGCCAAGCCAAAATCTTCAATGATTTTATGTGTCTGACACTTTAACTTAAATTCTTTAAGTTACAAAACTTAATTCTTTGGGTTGTTTATCTCAAATTATAAACTGACTTCTAAACTACTCGCTGATAATGTTTTCCAATGTACTACAGTTAATGTGGAATTTTAAAAGATTTCCCTTGCTTTGTTAAACTTTGAATTTCACTGTTTGGGCAGATAAATGCTGACACAGTTATTCAAGTTTTCCTCGTTCCTGGCTCGTATAACTCCAGGCTATACTGATGGAAGTTTTCCAGGATAGATACGGTCCTGATCTTAAAAAAGCAAGCCAGCTACTTCTTACTAACATTGTGAGAAATAACTATCCTTTCTTAAAGATTCTTCTGTATGATTAGGACTTTAGAATTTTTAAAAATAAAATAAGTCAGCAATGCTGCATTATACTCAGCCTTCAACTAATAATAGTTTTCTATAGCTTTTTTTTTTTTTTTTTTTAATTTTCCTCTGAATCAATTTTCTTATGATCCTGTATAGATGCATTCTCTTATACAGACTAAACCAATCTCATAGAGTTTCATAGACTCTTCGTTTTCCTTTTTGGGGACTAACTTAAAAGATTTTTGCTTGGCTGTTGCCAGAGAGACATTTTTACTCTGGAAACTTTAACAGGAAAAACTGGTATGCTTCTATCCCCAAGAAGAGAAAGGGAGAGAAGAGGAAAGAGGAAAGACATTTGGTTGAAAAGACCTTAATTTTAAAAAAAGAGAAGCAATCTGGTGTTTTTGTGGTAGATGGGGAAACTGAGATTTGGACTGAGGCTACATCAGGGATTTGTTTTTCAGCTGTTTCATGAAACTCGGCTTTTATTTCTCTGCATCGTAATGCACACATACAATGTTTTTTGCTGAACCAGATTCTCTACTTTGATTCTGTATGTGTGCATGAAGGCAGATACATAAAAAGATCAAGTTTTGAGAAAATCCTTTTATTTGCATGCTACTCATGGCAATGCATATAGACTTGCAGCTATTTCTCAAAGATATATTTTGCTCAGAGAAGAACATTTTTCTTTTCAGATAAGATGATGAATAAACAAAGAACAATGAACCTGGCTAAGGAGTCACTCCATGTTCAAACTGTGCCCCATTGCTGCGTGTCATGCTACCCCCCCTGCTTAAAGGATCTTGCTCTGTTCTTCCATGGGACCTCTGCTGCCTTCAGGTCACATCAGAGTGTACTGAAATTTGTAGAAAAATCTTAATTGACTTCAGTGGGCTCATGATCAGCTGCTCCATGTACCTGCTAGACAATGAAGAAGGCTGAGTACGTTGAATTGTGCTGAAGTGCTTGGAGAGGGGCTTTGGCAGTGTGCAGTAAATAAACTGTATGGGTCAAATGGAGTATCACACAGCTTGTGTTCCCTGAGCACGACGCATCCTGGGCACTGAGTGAGAAAACGAGGCTTTTGTTTTAGTGAGAACAGTAGTCATGTGCTGAGAAAGACTACTCACATGCAGAAAGGGCAGAGTTAAGGTTGTGTGATCCATGTATTGTGAGTGCCCCCTTTTGCAACCTTAATGTTTTTTTTGTTTGCTTTTTAAAAAAAAAAAAAATTCTTTGCTGTCTGAAAGTTCTGTAAAGCCCTTCTTTGTCAAAAGTTAGTGTGACCTCATCTAAAACAGATTGAGAGTGTATTGGGTAGTTAGCTTAGAGCATCTTGATTCGTAAAAGGGGGCAAGCTTTTAAAATAAACGAGTAAATTATTAATGTTGTGTCATATGAGTCTAGCCATTGGTGTTTGAGTAGGGCACTGTCGTAGCAATAAAACTTCATCAGAAGCAGAGCATCTGGAGATCACAGTAGCTGTGTTTTTGAGCTCTGCTCCTGAGTGGGAAAAAAGTGTACTGTCTCCTCTGTTAAATAATAGATTGTTGATCTGTGGATACTTTTTCAAGCATTTGCTGCATCTAGATGAACCACCTTTTGTGGTATAACTAAAATTGGAAAGTTGTAGAACTGTAAAGTGATGACTGTCTTAATAATTCAGCTTCTCATGGCAACCTATAATTAAGATTTCCTCTGGGAATGATGGGAATGAACCCTTATTCCCACAGAATGTTAGGCAATATTTAATGAGATTATTCCCAAGCAAGAGATACTGAATTTCAGTGAGATAAAACAAACAGAGAAGCATTTTTATTTTTTTTTTCCAGGAAAATACCCCCAAATATGGATGCATGAGAACCATCATACAATATAGCATATAGGGAATTGGTTTGTTTATGGTTTTCTTTCTGATTCTGGGCAGGGGAAAAAAAAAAAAAAAAAAAAAAAGGCAAGGAAAAAAAAAAAAGCCTGATCTCATTTTGTTGTAAATTGAGTATTTTTATATACGGCAGGTATTCTATTCCATTAAATCCCTAGGCATTGTGCACAAATGACAGCAAAGGTTTGGCTATTGGTCCATTTCCTGACAAATCTTGTATTGGCTGATATTCACTCAACTTATATAAAGCCTTTAAAAATAGGATACGGAATGTAAAATGTTCAATCAAAATATGTATAGAATACTTCTCCTAATGCTCACAACTGTCATTACATTTCAGTTATTCGTATTTGCAAACAGGAGGGAATCATCTGAAAGAAATGCATTTCAGCACCAGAAACTGAAGGGAAATAAAAGCTTAATAATAATAATAATAGTAATAATAATAATAATAATAACAACAATAACAGTAAACTCCAGGCTTTGGAAAAAAAGCATCTTTAAATCCATTCTATTTCAGTTTTATTTTCATGTCTTCCCTTTAACTAAATTAATTTCCACATGCTGTTGCAGAGAAATAATGTCACTGAAATCCAGGCAGTCCTTCCTTATCAGTCAACAGCTGTCCCCAGATGCAGCATTTTAATTTTGAAAGGAATATAAGAGCAATACATTTTCACTGACAACCATGCAGCAAACAGCCCTCATTCTATAATAACTTGTCTAAGGTGTTTCTATTCATAGTTGCTTTCTGCCTGTTTCATGTAACTGAATTTTATATTCACCCTTTTTACATTGTTTAAAGAGAAGGTTGTCCATTTCTGTTTATAATTTAAAAGCTCATTATTTTTTCTGGCTTCTTTTCTCTTCAGTGCTGCTTCTTGTTTGATGTGTTCCTGTTGTCCTACCAGCAGGAATTCCATTGTAACCAGACTGCTGTGCTCAGTGTTCCTGCTGTTTCCCATTTTAATTGCTATTATTATGTTTGCCCCTCTACTAGAAGGCTTGGTAAATAAAGTAGTTACTGTACACCTTAATCTTTGAAAATATATAAACTGTAATAAAAATTCTGCTTATGAACTTGTCATAGTTTCATAAGATCTCTTCAGAACAAACTATAGATACTTTATAACTCAGAATAATAGGACATATTTGCATTGTTCCTAAGAACTTACATCTCTTTTAACTACTACATCTCAATTAAAGTTAAAGAAATGCTCTCCAAAGGAAGTTAGCATGATTATTGTGAGAGAGACTCTTTAACTGTCATTACTTGTCATTCATGCACTGATGTCAATGCAGCTGGTGTTTCTAATTCTTCATATATCGAACTCTCAGAAAACCATTTCATTAGAAGAGATAATGCTGCTAGCTATGTCTTGAAAGTGTACTGTAAGGAATTTGAGTTAAATAATATCCAATTTGTTACGATATTATCTCTAATGTTTCGTTATGTTAAAATGTACTTGGAAGTGGAAGACTTTTCTGCATATTTCTGACTAAATTTAGCCTTGTTTGGCTGGGCCTGAAATAGAGAGCATTGCTATAGCTCCAAAGCTAGAAAATGGATTAGGGCTGAGCCAGAACTGTCACTGGAAAAGCCAGCTGGGGATTTGCCCAAAAGTCGGGTCATGATTTGATTCTCCCCATTATAGATTGGGACCAGACACAAAACTTGGGTCAAAATCCAAATTTTCTCCAAAGGCCCGATGTGTTTTCAGTCAGGCTTTCCTCTTTATGTTACAGTCACTTGTCTGAGTCTGCTGGTGAAATCCATGTCAGACACAGCACTAGGAATTCCAGCTGCTGGAGTATTCCTACCTGTGGAATTTGGGAATTCCAGCTACCCTGTCACCATGACAGTCACCAAAACCAGTGCACTCAGATGATTTTGTGCAATTAATCTGATCACAGATTTTGTGTTTCAAAGCCATTGCATTCAGGATTTGGAAGAAAAGACAATGTGCCAGACAAAGGGAGGGTTCCTTGTAAATGCAGCTGTCTCATTCTAGAGAACTGAGCCAGGGCTGCAAAAGCCGTCTGAGAATCATCTTTTTTTTTTCTGGGTACTGACTTCACTGTGGTGAAGCAGTTGTAAGACTGCAGTTAAGGTTTTCATGAAGATTTTCAGTTTCACAGAGTAAGGATTTATTTTTATGTTCCAAATTGTTCAAGAATGTTGAATCCCTGTATGCAAGGATTATTATTTTGAAAGTGCTCAAATTTCTGTGCTTGACTTTTTTTTTATTATTATTTTTTATTTTTTTTCCCCTTCTGTTTATAGTCCAGGCAAGCTATGATAGATATTTGTGAATCCCTTTGCTGAAAACATCATGAGAAATTTGAGGCCCCAAGTACCCAGCTAATCAGATACTGCTTCCAGTATTGCCTGTAATTAAATACACTAGAATGATGCACTCCTGAAATGCTGTTTTCATGTTTAAAGCAGTTTTTCTTTATCTCTTATTGCATTTTAAACCAGCTTTTTCTCCACAGTTTTTAGCTGTGCAGTTGTATGTGCAAAATTCTTGAATACAGTGGCATCTGATTCATACAGACAGAGATGCAGGCACTTAATTTAAGCATTATATGCATAAATATGTCCGATCAGTCATTTGTATGAATGGTTACTCCATTTATTTACAATTGGCAGTAATTCTACGTGCAGATTAAATGTATACTTTGAATATAACAGACAATGAATAACATAGATGGGTTGCAACTGAATGGAGGTTTACTCAGTTATTCATTGCTTTGGTCCATGCTCTGCTTGCTATGTATATTATTTTATGAGACCGAGATATGGAAGTAGCTATGTGTGGGTGAGTAATATTGTCAGTGAAACTGCAGGCAGTCACAGAATGAACAACCATCATAAGCTCAGTTTTTTCAGGATAGGTGACACCTTTACATTGCAACACAGAGGGCTGTACTGGTCAGACAGGACACCCTCCTTCACGTTAGAAAGCGTGAATGTTTTCTACTTGATCATTCACTGCGGAACCGTGAGGTAGCATCCAGAAAGAGTCAGCTGTCAGGTTTATAATTACTTGTTCTCCTGCAATTTGTCACTGATTGTTTATTCTTTTTGTAAAATAGTTTTTGCACATTCTGGTGAGGTGGATTGAACAAGAAGATTAATGGCATAATCAGATCTAAACTGTAAACAACCTGTACTACGCTTGCACCTGATTTTGCTGCAGCTGGAGTACTTCTCTAATAGGCCTGGATGCTTCCCAGGAAAAGAAAGTAGAATTGTTTTCCTGTATGTTTAGAGATCCATTATCTTTGGGAGTCAAGTAGCTCTTCAGAACTGGAGTTCCAATAGAAAAAGGAGAAGTCAATGCAAAAAAAGATTTTTGCTTATCTTTCAGAAGAAAATTTCGGCAAGTGATTCCTTTGATACTGAGTTCTGAAGTGTCTGGGTAGTGGCTATGTGGAAGATCCTTTGTTTCAGAGCCTTAGGAGAAGGGTAGAGGAGTATAGCAAAACCTTGTACTGAGAGATAATCATGCACTACAGCTACCTGCACATATGCCTGGTGAATTATGGCTTAGTTCCTCTGCAACCTTCTATCCAGTCTGTTTCAGCAGCCTGTCTATTTTTCGTGTCTTTGTTGTGGGGTAGGTGCACTTCTACAGCATCTCCAAGTGCCTGTATGGTGGCAGGCTTAGTTTTCTGTCACCCAGAATTACAAATGCTAGCTACAAGCTGTAGTCTGACTGTGTGGAGCTAAATGATCTTTAAAACAGAATAGGCTCACAGACCTTAAATAATTCCTTTTCTTCATTGTCAGCGTTCACACAATGCACTCAATGCACGTAATGACTTCAGATATGTACAGCATGCTTTGACTATAGTCACATGCCATAACCATGTCATGATTGTGTTCATTTATATTGTTTTAACAAAGGCCATTGCCCCTCTATTCATTTTATACCTGGCTGCATCTTCTCACTTAGTCAAAGGGATCTTGAGGCCTGAGTCATTTATAAAGTATGTATCTGTGCTTTTGGTCAGTTACCATAGATTTCACCAGCTGCCTATGGTAGCATACAATGTATAGTAATTCAGGAGTTTGTGGTGAATTTATTATACTTGAAAATATTCCCAAGCCTATTTGGTAGAATGGTCTGAATATTAATGTCTCTCCTGAGTCAGTACAATTCCTCACTGTTCTGTTGTTACTGCTTTCTTTGAAATTCAGTCAACAGTCTGCAATACCAAAACAACAAAAATATGTGCACTTATCTTCAGGCCATTAAAATCCTACAGCTGTGTTTACCTTCCTTTTTGTGCAAGGAATGAGTAAAAAGCTTTCAATCAAATGCATTTAAAGAAGAGGAAGGACAGGGGAACTCCCTCACAGGGATTAGACGCTGCAGCCTTCCTGGCACTTGCTGCAGAACAGAAACATCCTGTATAATGTTAGCTACTCTTTTCTTTCCTACTGAATAAGCGGAAGAATTTCTAGCACCTCCTGCTCAATGGGTAAGGGGCCCATGGGTACAATTCTGCAATCTAATAATTCCTGGTAATTTGCTGTATAGATGATTGTGTTAAGGCAAAGGGTCCAGAGACTGGGATTCATTGCAACCACCAGCTCATCGTCACAACTGGAAAGAGATTCATGTTTTAATCTTAAACTTTTGTCCATATATATCAGTGATTCTTCCCTCCTATCTCCCACACCACATGGAAAGGAAAATTATGTACATTTGTTGTCATAATTTCAATTTGGTTGATGAAAATTAGCAGAGGATCTAATGTGTGAGTGAGGCGGAAAACACACAGTCCTCTGGACTGATTTGCTCTTTTGAGTTAATACCTATATAATCCTGCAAAAAGTATAGGCTTACATACTTACATACCTTACATACTCCTTTCGGTAGCTGAACTATTTTGATCTAGGCATAGATTTTTATTTATTTTTTTAAATATTTTATCCGCTCAAAGGAAAGCAAAGTGGCTCAAACACACATTTTGAAAACTGAAACAAGCAAACATTCCCCCCCCATCCCCAACACACACACACACACACACACAGTCATTACTTGCTAGATTAATTGACTACAGGAAAATTTTATTTATCAACAATTATTCAGCCTTCTCCCCTCACTCACTTTTCCCAGAAAACAACAGAAAGGCCTAACTTCTCACTGAGCAATTTTTGGAAGGTAAAAGAGGTCACCCATTTCTCTTTTCATTTTCAAATCCCAAGAGGAGATTTTCAAGGATACTAAGGGCTGTTAAGCACCCAATTCCCACTGAGAATCAGAGAGAATTGGACGACTGACTGCCCTTTGTGTCTTTGATTTATTTCCCTCTTTGGTCTTTACTAACAACAATTTTTTCTCATTTGGAACACACTGATTGAAAACATCCAAGGTCAAATTCATTTTGCAGAATTCTACTGAAGTCAACAAAGACACACACCAAGATGGAGTTGAGTCCATAGCTGTACTTTTAGCCTCTCATTAGTACCAAAGCTTTGTTTTCTATCTCCATTGGATCCACTTGGCAAAAGAGAGGAAAAAAAAAAAAAAAAAAAAAAACAATAAATGGTTAAAGTAAAGTGGGATGAAAAAGAAATTAAAATATTTTTAGAAAGCTCATTAAAGAATAAATCTGATAATATTTTGCTATATACAGGTGTATGTTTTTGTTAAATGCTTCATCTGAAAACTTTACAAGAAAAATATTAGCTTCTTGCTTAACTATTTTTTTTCTTTTGGTTCCCTTTTTCTGCGTGACTCTAGTTGGTTGATAAGAGTGGAATTCATCTCACATCACCTTCGAAGGCTGCAGTCTGGCTGTCTACATTTGAAATACTTTTCTAGGCTCCATTTATAGTCTAAAGGAAGACAAAGGCACTGCATGACATAATTAATCTGACCTATACTAAATAAGATGTGAGGAATAACACCCTATGTGTACTTGTTTTTCTCTACTCGCAAGAAGGGTAATCCAGCTGGCTAGATCAGATTTACACTGTAGGAGGCTACATTTGATCAGATGAATCCTCCCTGCTGTCATACATTTCTTCTTCCTTCCAAGGCTATCCTTGTTCAATCTGGTGTGATTACAGTTTGTTTGTATGATAAATCGTATTTGTGAACCTTCATATGTTCCACTCTTTTTGATGTTTGTGCATTAAAAAAGACAAATTCCAAATTCATGAATATGATGGATCTGATGATGTAAAATTTGATACATTTGTCTGTCTAACGTATTATATTGGCCTCTGTCACAATAATATATGAGCACTTTAGCCACCCCTATTCATTTATATACTTCATTAAAAATCACTGCTCTTTATTCAAGTGTAGTAGCATTGTTCAGATGTAATATAAAATTATCTAGGTCAAACCAAAATACATTTTCATTCCTATCAAGAATATATAGAGAGCTAAGTGGAAGGATTATGGTTCAGGAACTTGTAGCATCTGTCATGGTTATGAGTACTGGTTCCAAGTGACTACAGACTGGTAGTTCACATCAAACCCCTGAGATCTCCTTGAACAATTCCTTCAGAAGTACTATTACCTGGGATTTGTTAAATCCTGCAGAAGTTTCCGGATTTCCCTGTAAGGTTGTGAAGTTGCTGTTCAGCATTAGTATGTAGTTCAGGCACAGTGCCATACTTTCTGACAGCAAATCAGAATGAAATTGCACTGCAGCTGATATCCTTTCAGCTTAATTCTCCATGATCTCTTGTTGCTGTGGTACCTTTCTGCTTATACTGTTTTCATATCTAATCCTTCTATCAAATCCTTGTATTTTAAGAGAGAGTTTTACTCATTAATTGCCATTCTCCTGTGATTGTGCTAGTAAGTGCAGACAGGTTTGGGAAATGAGTTTGTCTGGAGCTCTGACACAACCAAACACAGTTTAAAAAGTTTAATGATTTAGGCTTCATATAAATAACTAGACAAGCAGCACTTCAATCACTAGGGGTGTTCACTGACCACAGTATCTGAATTATGGCTAAAAATGAGAGCTGTCTACCTGGATCATTTAGATTTTTGAAAATATCACTGCATGGTAGAGGAAGTGGAAGATGTATGTGACTACTCTCCTGTTTACCTAATGTCTCATATGTCATCATACTCTTACTTTGATCTTTCCTTCAGTGTAAGCAACTAAATGTCTTCAGTCTTTCCTCACAAGTATTGTTTTCTAGACATCTGATGATTCTTCTCATTCTCTTCCAGTTTCCACTTAGTCTGCAATTTTTTGAGGCACAGAGCCCATGACTGGACACCAACTAAAACTTACCAGTTCTGAGTGGAATTAAAGGACTATTTTTTTGAGTTTTTGCAGGTTTCAGTTCTATTTATATATCCTAGTATGGTGATTCCTTTTTTTGTAATAGGTTGACATTGTTGGCACATGCTGAATGTTACCCACTGTAAAACCAGCAGTGCTTTTTTTTAGGCATAGGCCAATGACCAACATACAGAATGTATGGACACACAACATTTGCTCAGAGTCCACATGATGTAGAAGACAGTTATTTTGTGCCCTATCTCATTGTGCCAGGCCTTTTAATAATTTTACAGTGGTCCTAAAACCTCTATTCTTTTTCCAACTTCTGATGAGATACTGCTCTAGCATCATGAATAGTTGTGAAGTTGAATCTTTGATATGATTGTTATTGACACAGCATTTTCAGACCTGTTTCTCCAGTTTCTCAAGATGAATTTTAATTATAACCTCAAACCTGAAAGTCCTGGCAGTCCTTCCCATCTTTTTACTCTCAGCAATTTTAATTATCTGCAATTTTAATAAATATGCTCTTTATTCTGTCATCCAGGACAATGAATATGACAACAAGAGCATACCCCCTTGGATATGTTTTCTTTTATTTTGATCATAGAATGGTTTGGGCTGGAAGAGACCTTAAAGCCCATCTAGTTCCAACCCCCTTGCCATGGGCAGGGACACCTCCCACCAGACCAGGTTGCACAAAGGCCCATCCAGCCTGGCCTTGAACACCTCCAGGGAAGGGGCATCCACAGCTTCTCTGGCCAGCCTGTGACAGTGCCTAACTACCTTCATGGTATAGAATTTCTTCCTTATATCTAGTCTAAATTTACTCCCTTTTAGTTTAAAGCCATTTCCCCTTGTCCTGTCACTACACTCCCTGCCTGACAAAGAGTCCCTCCCCATCTTTCCTGTAGGCCCCCTTTAGGCACTAGAAGGCTGCTGTAAGGTCTCCCCAGAGCCGTCTCTTCTCCAGGCCGAACAACCCCAACTCCCTGTCTTCATAGCAGAGGTGCTCCAGCCCTCTGATCATCATCGTGTCCCTCCTCTGGACTTACTCCAATAGGTCCATGTCCTTTCTGTTCTGGGAGCCCCAGAACTGAGCACAGCACTCCAGGTGGGGTGTCCTGAGAGCAGGGCAGAGGGGGAAAATCACCTCCCTCACCCTGCTGGCCATGCTGCTTTTGATGCAGCCCAGGATATGGTTGGCTTTCTGGGCTGCAAGCACACATTGCTGGCTCATGTTGAGCTTCTCATCCACCAGCACTCCCAGGTCCTTCTCCTCAGGGCAGCTCTCAATCCATTCTCCGCCCAGCCTGTATTTGTGCATGGGATGGTCCCAGCCCACACTGAGGACCTTGCACTTGTCCTTATTGAACTCCATGAGGCTTGCACAGGCCCACCTCTCAAGCCTGCCCAGGTCCCTTTGGATGGCATCCTTTCCCTCCAGTGTGTCAGTCACACCACACAGCTTGGTGTCACTGGCAAACTTGCTGAGGGTGCACTCAATCCCATTGTCCTCGTCACTGACAAAGATGTTAACCTTTGCTAGGCAGGTCCCTAACCTTTTTTAACCTTTGTTAGGCCACCCCCATCTAGTGGGTGGCCTCCCTGCCCATGGTAGGGGGGTTGGAACTAGATGATCTTTGAGGTCCCTTCCAACCCAAGATCTTCTATGATTCTGATTTTATGGTATAATTCCATGTTAAACAGTGCTGGTCCACAAACTGAGCCCTGAGGAATACCACTCATTACTGATCTCCACCTGGACATTGAGCCATTAACCACAACTATTTGAGTGCGACCATCCAGCCAATTCCTTACCCATCAAGTGGTCCATCTGACAAATCCAAGTCTCTCCAATTTAGAGATGAGGATATCATGTCAAATACTTTTTAATATCAGTGTCAAATACTTTTCAGAAGTCCAGGTAGATGATGTATTTGATGATGAACTGTTTATAATTGCTTTGAGTACAACTACAGTACTGAACACAAAGTGAGTCATTGAAAATGAGACCAATGAAGCAGAAGCAATTACTGATTAATATTTTGGCAGATTCTGTTGTAGCTATTTTCTTATCTTCATTCTTAGTGTCACTTTTTGTTTGTTTGTTTTGTTTTGTTCTATTTAAACAAAAGACCAAACAAAAGAGCCAAACTGCTCTGTGAAAAGAGGTTCTGTTAAGAGAGGAATCACTGTTATGACACGTGATATTTCTACTGTTTGTATAAGGCAAATTGCCAACTCCAAGTAAGCTAATTTATATATTGATCAGAAGAACTTACCACTTTGAGCAAAGGCATATTTCTTGCTATAGATATAAAGCAAAGGACTCAAAGCAACTCTAAATTAATAATGAAATAGTATAATGAAGATTCTGAGATTGATAGACCTGTTATCTTTGAGGAAGCATAGTGATAATGAAAGTATCTTTGGGATACACCATTGTCCATGTATAAGCCACGGTGATTATGATCCTCTTTGGCTTGCCATGTGAGCTTCTGTTTTTAATGCTTGACATTCTGTTTCAATTCGCAGTTTAGGCCAGGATTTTCACGTGTGTTTATACACAGACACAGAAACAAACACACAGACACATGCATAAACAGAGTTAATCTCAGGGCCCAAATTTGGCCTTTTATTGGTATAGATGAAACTCCATTCAAATTTCTGTAGGCTTACATATTTGTAAAATGGAAGCCAAAGTTTAGTCTGCAAATAAATATTTTAATCTACAAATAAATAAAATATAAAGTAAAACCTATGAAAAACTTTCAGCTGAAGCTGAGCAAAGAACCCCGTCTCTTCCATTGCTTATAGAAACCAGAGTGCAGATGTTCAGCCCGGACTGCTTATTTGCAGTGTTACTGTTCAGGTCATGGGTGACCATCTGTTTCCTTTCACTTCATGACACAGCACTTGCCCTCCATGAATCTTTCTGAGTTTCCTTCTGATATGATGGCAAAAGAGCAATGAAAGAAACACTTATTTGGACAAGAGGCAGAGAAGCTTGAATGAATAATATTATTGTAGTAAAACAGTGTGATTCTTCTCTCTAGTTTCCAAGCATCCCTAGCAGTGCTGTTAACTACTTTCCAAACAGGGAGAAGAGAGATGCATAGCCCTGTAGTTGGTTTTAGCCCTTGTAGGACTCTATTTCTCCCTATTGACTAGATTGAAACCTTTGGAAACTGATAAATAGAATAGTTGTAAGTGCCTAAATTAGCTGCCATAATATGAGTACCCGTCTAAATGTCCAGACTAATGCTTAAGGGGGAGCAAATGTTTGTCTAAACTTTGTAACAGTAAAACATTGGCTCTTTCAAAAGGCTTAACTGGCATTCAGTATAGTTTCATGAATCAGAGGTCTTTTCTGTAACACAGATGGGCATTTTTCAGATTAATTCTAACCCTATATTATGAATAGTTCTCTTCATGAGTTGGCCTGGATTTATTTCTACAGGGAAATAGTATCTTTTCTTTTTTGAACAAGATACTTCTAAGCATAAGGAGAGAGAACAATGAGACAATGTTGAAAAGAAAAAACAAAATGCAAAGTTAACCACAAATTTCCATAATGAGGAAACAAACCACAATGTACTCTGAGGTGGTGCCAGCTAGTCCCTAACTGGTTTTCACCATGAAATAGAGGGCGAAATAAGAAAAGTTAAGGACCTTTCAAATGATCTATGTGTCCGGTTGATTATCCCTATGACCCAACTTCTCTCGTCAAATATATACATGCAACATTGTTGCATGCAGCTTCATTCATGTGAATGAAATGACAGCAAATTTACACATCCAGTGCAATGCAGTATGCAGGGAAGCTACCTATTATACCAGTAATCTGACTTTCAAGAGCCTGTTCAAAATCCCAACTGTCTGGAAAGATGGGTTTTATTTCTTGTATCTTCAGTAGTCTTACTGCAAAATGTTAAGTTTATAGCAGAGCTACTGTACTTAAAAGCTCAGTATTTTTAATGTTTTGAGTCAGATTTATATCAACATAACTTCCTTTATTCTGGCTGCATGTTCAGGACAAGAATTTAACCTATTCTTTCCTACAAATACTTGTTCTAACTAAAAATTTCTTGGATATGTAATATCCAATTTAGCTAAGTGGCTACAAGCTCCCACAGATCAAATCACAGAGCAAATGAACTCAGATTTGAAACCATTGAATTCCAAACTGAGTCCTAAGATATTGCCATATGGAACTATGGAACCTTCAGACTATGGAACCTTCAGACTTAAACAAAATTAGGTCTTCAACTTGATTTCACCTACCTACAGAACAGTAGATCTAGATAGATACCAAAATGGACCACATACTTAACAGTGTGCTCAATCAACATTTATTGGGACTTGACACATACAAACAAGGATTTCCAAGGTATACTGTTGCAGTATACCTTGGTTTTCCACCAAGACTTTGACTACCACACGCCACACTTTTTAAAAATAATGTAACTATGGAGAAGAATCAATAATTCCTTTGCTTTCCAAAAAAAAAAAAAAAAAAAAATTAAATATTCCTTTAATGTAAAAATGCTTTTTCTCAAATTATACCTGGATGCACAGGAAATATGCTTTTCAGCTGACCTCTGAATCTGATGGGATATGCAATCAAAAACACCCCAAATTTTGACAAATATTTAGCCACAATGGGAGTGGTTGTTGATTAATATTTTTATTGGAAAAAAATGATCTGAAAGAAGCTGGTCTTCACTGGAGATTTGTTCACCACAATTTTCAGCAATTATCTAGATCCAGCTGAACTTTCTGAAACTATCTATAGCCCTGAATGTCACTGATTCTATTTTTGCATTTATTTACTTAGCAACTTCTTTCTTATTTGTAGAAAACTGTATGAATCATGGTATCTTCTAATTAAGTAGTATCTCCAGCAGAGAGATGGTCTTGGTTTGATCTTCATTTGTTACATTTCCATGTGATTTTTGCTATTACTAAGCCAAGAAATTAGTATTACTATTACACAGTTGTGCACTGGACTAACTTTGAACTGTAATCATAAATATGGTGAAGGACCAAAAAAAAAATAATTTAAAAAAATATTTGTAGCTGACATTGATAGTTTAAGTTCAGGAAAACCTCATTCAGTATTCTGGGGTGTATGAGATACTTAAATATATGCATTCTGTGGCAGAAACATATGTCAGACTCTGGAGATGAGCAGCTAGTTAGACTCACTAAGATCCTATCTTCTGACTGCATGGGTGCAGGGGGAAGAAGATGCTGCTGACCACATTACCTGATGGCCTAGTAATTCAGTTGTTTGCCAAATGACCTCTTTGATCTAGCTTCTCACTGTAAGAAGATTTTCACTTCCAGCTTTTGTATTATAGGAGGGCATCTGTACCAACACTCCCTGGAGTGATTTGACCAAGACTGAGCTTCTGTTAACACTGAGATGTATTAGAGCCAGAAGAGAAATCTCATCAGACCAGATAGTAAGGAGCCTGGCCCTGTAAATAGTTGTTTGGGCATTTGGCCAGCAAGTGTCATATGGGTTCTAGTCCTGCAGTTTCTTTTATTTCTCATGTTTTCCTAAGGCCAAATACTTAAACTACCCTGGGAGAAAAACGGAATCTAAGTGCAGGAAGTGATTTCAGGCACTTGGCACCTGGAACACTGAGCTGTGGCCATGAAACAGGCGTTTAAATCCAAGCAAGACAGTTTAGGCACACTGAAGCTCTCTGACAGAAAGGGATCATGCGTCTTCATGTTCCACATATTGCTTGCTTTGAATCCCAGTCCAGAGATGCATTTTTTCTTCTAGGCAATGTAAGACACAGTTGGATGTTTGACTCAGCTTTGTGAATTCCTTGTTTGAATATGCCAAGTATATAACTTTTAAGTATTGTAGCACCGAGCATTATGATGTCAAAAGCCTTTTGTGCTTTTTTGACTTCCATGGTGAACAACACTCTAAAACATGCTTCTAGAATAATGGAAAAGTATTTTCATAATTTGGCTTAATGTATGGTTCAAAGTCTCTCATCTTCTGCTCATTATTTGTACCTTGTACGTGTAGGGACTCTGGTACAGGCAGAGATAGCAGACAGTTTCTTAGGTTGTAGTCTCTACTACTCAGGTTTTCATATTCATCTTCTGTCTCCTTGTCCATTTTTTCCCAGACTCCATGATAAATTAACTCTAGTTCATTCCAATATCCAGTTCTCTGTTCTCCTTTGCCCTGATTTTTTCTTGCTTTTATTTTTCCATTTCCATTATAAGTCTGTAAACCAGCTTAGACAGTCCCAGAGTCCTTTCCCAGGTCTCCCTTTTCTTAAGGTAAGAAACCTCACTCCTGGTTTCTCACTCCCATGATTGACTATCCTCAAGCATCAGTCTGTCCTTCATCCTTCAGAAGCTGTTCTAATTTATCCTAGCCACTTCTCCTCCTTCTCTCTTTCCCGTGTGTTTGTGTTGACTCCTTTACACTGGGAGCACAAGGCTTCTTTCTCTTTGTTGCCAAGAATGGGGCGAAGCCTGATGTGAATGGTAATTTTTCAGTGGATTTTAAAGTTAGAAGTCTCCAAAACACCATTCAATGACCCTCCTTTGTTTCTTAGTTTACTCTTCTTCCAGCTTTTGCAATAGTTAAATTACAAATGTCCTATCCCAAGAATGCCCTGCTTTCTGGTGGTTAACTATAATTCATGAGAACAATCCATCTCCTTTTATTCAAGCATTCCAAAACTCTTCCACTCTTCCTGATGTATATTTACACACCAAAATGCAAGTATTCCCTCTTATGTCTTGAGACTAGCTATATCGTATGAAATACACGAACAACGTCTGGTCATAAGATCTGAAGTCTGACCCTGCTGTCTTCTGTCTCTCCAATGCTACAAAATGTGCTGTGGTCACACAACAACAATAAATAAATAAAAACAACAACAACAACAACTTTAATTTTGTTTGAGTAATATAATGTGGGAGAGAAGGGATGTGGCATATGAAGCATCTTGAGAGTCCCCATAGGAGACTGTGTGCCTAGCCCAAATTCCAAAAGGCTTGGCATAGCTGATAAAATAGCTGATAAATTCCACTCACCTTGTAATCAGAAATGGTAGATATCTTTTGTTCCTACTTCTCTAAGAAATGTTAGCTTGAATCTGAGCTGTGAAATTAAGTCCAAATGACTGGAACTTCTCCAAGTTATAAATGTCTGAGTACAGAGGCTTACACCAAGAAGGTAGCTTTAGTAGTGCGTAGATGCTAACTGCAATTTTGTTTTCTGGTCCTTCCTTATAAGTGAATTCTTCCAAAACCAACTTAAAAACCAAACATTATTTTTCTGTTAAGGATGTGAATACTATAAATATGCATCCAAAATTTGTGTTTTTCTATTGCCAAAGCATAATGCATGCTCTTGTTTAACTGCTTATTGAAAAATTGTGTTGGAGTATGTGTGTATGTGTTTGAATACTTGAGAAGGCGTCTCTGAATAGTCCAAGATCGATACTTCCCATGAAGACTCTTTCCATCTTGTTTCCATAAGCATGGGCTGTGTGCCACAGAGGAGCTTTTGACCAGGAAGATTGTTTGCTCCTCCAGTGCATTCTTGAAAAACCTTCTGTAAATAATTTCTACATAGAATTTGTTGTACGGAAGCTGCTTCCTCAGACTGTGTAGCTGCAGAGGGCAGCTAGCACAGCTTATACCCAGAAGAGAACTAATGAGTGGACAACACAGCTCCCTAAAGCACTAGAAGTTCCAGCCTTACCACTTCCCTGTCAGATTCACATTGGCTTTTCTTACTGTGGTACCAATTTATATGAAGGCAGCAGCATGAAGAGTTTGCACCAGCAAGCTGAATTAATCTCTGGTGATTCACACCACTAAAACTGATGGAATTATTCCTGAGGAGATACACAGGAAGCAGAATTACAGACACTAGAGGGCTCTGGAGCTCTGTGGACGTGGCATATTTTATATGAACATTTAGTAGAAAATTTAATTACCTTCAGAATTGAAACACAGCTAGCTTAGGTAGTAGGCAGTGTTAGGAAATTTTCTCTGGACTTCAGAGGAAACCATCCAGTCCCTGCAGGAAAACAGGGATTACTTCATTGTAAGCAACCCCAATTTTTAGCCTTCTTAAAGCTATTCCAGCTCTTACACAAATAAAAATGCAATTGTGTTGGTAATTCTGGAAAGTGAAAAAAAAGAAAAAAAAAATAAAAAGCTAGAAATAACCTTATATACAATCTAATGACTCACTTTTCCTTGCCAATCACCTCTTTTAATAAGATTTTATCATTGAAAATAGTTCACCTAAAAATAATAAAATAATAACAACCTTATTGAAAAGTTCCCCCCTGCACACACCCCAACTTACAATTGCCTATTTATTTTCATTCGGTTATATTATAAATTCCCATGGGAACATAGATCTATTTTTGATTTCAGGCAGGAAATATCATTCTGTCAATATGCTTGTCTAACATACACTAAGTCATTTTTTTTTTTTCCAGATAGGTGACATTTTAACATTACATTTCATTTATGCAAAGACTACAATATTAAGGAAACTTAATGTAATCATTATTCTTGTGTGAGTAAGAATCCAGATACCAGTCTGGAATGAATATTTCCAGCAGTGTTAAAGGTAATAACGGCTTCCTAACTGCTGATGCTTAGGTTTTGGCCTTTCCCACTTGTGGTTGTTCAGCTTCTCGAGTAGCTGTGAGTAGCTTTGTTTTTCTACTTGATATTGTAAGTTTAGTGAGGACTCAGTCCAACAAAGCTCTTAAGTAAAACTTAAAGCAGTAAAAAGATCCAGTTAAACATTTACTTGAATTTATACATACGCTTTGCCCTTTTTTTGGCTGTCAGCCTGTGTCCTAGTTGGATGCTTTGTTCCTTAGCTTCATTGGTGGGTCCCAGCCTGTGAGAAATGTATATTCAAGAAAAAAGACAAATACTTAGGGTGTTCTTAAGTATGTCTGGCAAAATCTAGACACAGAGACATACTATGGTAGTCTATATCAGGATGCAGGATTGTGCAAGCTATTACAACCACTGGCTTATGGTCCTTATCAGACTATAACATAGTCACCATTTCCCAGCCTGTGGGAAAGATATTAAAAAGGCCTAATTTATAACATAGGGCTTCATACAACATCTGAGTTTAATGTATGGCATATCTGAGAGACAAATCATAGAATCATTTAGGTTGGGAAACACCTCTCTAAGATCATCAAGTCCAACCATTACCTTAGCACTGCCAATTCTACCAAATGATACAAGAGGTACAAGAGATTGGGTTTATCTGCATTGTAGCTAGAGACTGGCATAAGTAAGGAGAGGAGTTTCTGTGCTTTTGGGAGTAGTTGTCCATGTGGGTGCCACTCATGCAATGTGCATCTTCACTTGGTGCTTCATTATTTGTAGTATCTTAATAGACACCCTGCAAGCTCAGTGACTTCAAGTTCTGTTTGCATTTGTAAAATTATATGTCTAGGGTCAGCAGTGTATTTTCTTTGAAAAAACAAACAAACACTACTTTCTAACTTTCCATTTAGAGATGGAAGCGATCTCAAAATTAACCCTTACATTTAATTATCTTCATATAAGTGTCTGTGCACTGGGAGTCCAGGCTGCTATTATAATCAGAGGTGAATGGCTAAATGTCCCCAGCAGAGCCTGAAGGATCTTTCAGCTGCCATTAATTCAGATATTAGCATCCTGTTAGGTGAATGGTGCTGTACTCTTCATTGGTGAGGAGCTTGATTCAGTAGCCCTCAGCTTCAGGAGAGACTCAGCATGCTCCCAGCTTGGGGATCTGGACTCCAGCCTACAAGGATTGAGCAGTCTGGCTTGCTCCCAAACCACTGCTCTACCATCACGTTCTCTTACAGAAATCTTTGGGTGTTAAATTAGTTTTTATTTCAAGATGAATGGAAGGAGGATTTCATACAGTTTTTGTAACATATGTTTCAGGGCTACTAGCTGTGGCCAGGAAGGATTTTCCCCTCCTTTTGATGTTCAGAATGGTGTGTGGGTTTTATGTTTTCTGCCTTTTTCTGGAGAACAAAGTTTTGTAATGTGGGCAAGAAGTGCTTAAGTTCTTATAGGTATTTGAGAAGCGCTCAGAGGTCTGACTGATATGTGTCATTTAGGGTTAAACTGATCTCTCGATTTTGATTTAAGAGTGTTTGCAAGGTCAAGCTCACACAGACCAATTGAATTTTGCTTCTCACTTTAACTGTGGGCCAGTACTTGTACTTCTGTATTTAACAGAATTTCTTGGCCAGTTTCACTTATCAGATTTTCTACTATTGCAATGACTCAGGACATCTGTGATGACTGTGACCATAAAGCTAAAACAGCAGCATATTTACATTGTCTTAACTGTTGGAATGACTTCTACATGGATCATAGTGCCTGCTACCTTATCATGCTGTAATTAAAATACACTGCGTACAGCAGGGAGAGCTCTTGGTACTTTCTAAAATTCAGTTCCCTCTATATTATTGTAATCTGAATCAACAAAATACCAAGTCTTCCAAATTATTGGTTGCTTTTGAAGATCTTAGGTCATTATTAGTTTCTATTTTTAAAGCCCCCCGCAAAAAAAAAAAAAAAAAAAAAAAAAAAAAAAAAAAGGAAATTTTATCCTTGGATAAAAAATTTTAAAGTACTAGAATACCTTTTTCATTACAGAAACATGTTTCTTTTGGTAATAAATATTTTTCATTAAACCATAGACTCATATGCACAATATTCTCATACCCAGATGTGTGTTAAAGAGGAAGCTGTTAAAGGTGTGTTTTTTTTTAAAAAAAACAGGTTTTGTGACAGAAAAAAAAAAAAACACAAAGGGTCATAGCAGCTTTAGATTTCAAGTATTTACACAAAAAAAGATAGGTATGAAAAACAAAACAAACACAAACTGATCTACATAAAGAAGAAAGCTTGTTTTTTCTCCAGGACTTGTCATTGCAGTCAGACCATGGCCAGTTTATCCTTCACACCACTAACAAGAGCAGTTAGCTTAAAAATATTTTATTTTGTTAAGGAAGCTTCACAGTACTGTGCTGTACTACATGATGCACCACATGAGCATTCATTTTGTGAATTGTAACATTATTTAAAAGCATTATAAAAAAATCAACTGCCTCCTTTTGTTCTCTCTTGACTGGTAATTTTGTACTGTCTGCTGAAATGGCAGCATTGGTGGCTGATTACAATGCCAATGTCAAAGAAAGAGATGTCAAAGAGATGCTGCATCCTTAGTTAAAAATGCTACCTCCATTACATATCTATTTGGTCATGTATATTGCTTTTTTTTATTTTTTTATTTTTTATTTTTTTTCTGAGCGTTAAATAAAACTGCATGGCATTGTCCAGAAATCTTTTTATTATTATTATTATTATTATTATTATTTATTATAATTTACTTTTTTTTTTTTTCCCAGTCATTTCTTCTCATACAGAATGACCAAAATATTTTGATGCTAATAATGCCTTGACCATTTTATTCACAAAAAGCATTGCAATTGCAGTCTCTCAGCAGTGAGTGAGTTATCTTGAACTTAAACTGGAAGCAACTATTGGTATATTGCTATTATTCTCTTACCTCTGTCCATAGAAAGCAACCATTGGAGTGACCTCAGAATTTCAAGGGTCACATATTGCATTTAACAAATTATCCACCTTAAAGATATTAAAACAATAGAAATGTTGCAAAATATTGCTTAATTATCTAATGTGACTGTGTTGTGTCCAGTAATTCTGTGCTGGTTATGGAAATTTAACTAAGCTCACCTGTCCTCCAGTGGTGAATAGTGTGAACAGCAACTGAAGAAAATAACGTTAAAACATTCACAGAAAATAATATATATATGTATAGGAAGAAATTCCCTTCTCCCTCTTGCCCTCCCCAAACAAAAAACAACAAACAAACAAACAAATGACAGTCTTATTGACATATCTAATACTATTTAAATAAATTTTTATTTGGCAGTTACATCAGAAATGACGAGTAGTGGACAAAAATAGGTAATTTTTTTACCCTCTTTACATTGCAAGTTATTTTTCTTGTTTGTAAGTAAAGCAAAGTTGCAAGGCAACACATGCAAAACAATCACTTGTCCATCCATGGACAACCACAACTCTAAGTGTCTTGTAAGTGTCAATGAATGTTATTAACACAAGCAACTTGCTGTAGAAAGAGCAACTTGTGTAGGACAAAAAGCAAAGCAAAACAAAACAAAACAAAAACACCAAGAAAGAGTTATACCATGCAAATAAATAAATAATAATAATAATAATAAAACAAACAACAACAACAAAAAAAACAGGAGAGATCAGTGATGCATCTAGTCCAGTCATTTTTATGCAGAGGCTTTCTAGATAATAATTGCATTGTTTTGAGTTATTCAGGAAAAAAAGCAAATGCAACTTGTATACGTCTAAATTTTTAAAGAGATGTTGATCCATCTCTGAAACATGCATGATTCTCACGTGTATTTTCTACCTGGCTCCATTGAAACCAATGGTAAATACCACACTCAGTCTAAAGATGCTAGCTTTTCTATCATCAGTACTATTTTGGCCAAAGTAAATGATGTGATCTTTTGTCATTGAAGAAAAAAAAAAAAAAAAAAAAAAGAGCATATTCAGTTGTGTCAAATGTGTTCCCATTTATGTTTTGAAATACTGGCTGCTGAAAGCTGCACTGAGGTCTAAACAGAAACATTTATCCCCCCTCCCTTTCCCCCATATGCACACACACAATTTCCTACACCTCCTATTTACCACCCAGAGAGAAGGATCACATTTCCACTCCTCCCCTGCTCTGAGAGTATTTCAGAAGCTTTTTGAAAAACTCTTGACCTCACACATATGTACCATTACCACAGAAAGCTCCTTTAGTTTTCCTCTGATACCTGCTTCTGGGTAATCTCATACGGAACTATAATTAGGGCAAATAAAGAATGCTGTCTTTAGAGAGCTATTGTTTTTCTTCAGATATTTTTGGGAACGATTATTAACAAATGTTTAAGTAAAGTGCCCTCCCTCCATGCTTTATAGCAGCTCTTACCTTCACCTTCATCTGAAACATCTTGCTTCTCCACAGTAGTCAGGCTGTTTTGGACAAGTCATATGCAGTGTTGGAATGTATTGCATTTTGTATGTAGTCAGTTTTATAAGCATGTATGCATTTGGGGGTTCTTGGTTTATGAGTACCAGCTATTCTGGGAGGTCATCTGGAGGAGGTAGTTGATGGAAGGACCTCCAGCACTGCAAATACCTGATATTGCTGGAATTTCCCCTTATATTCAAGATTCCCCACAAGTTCTGTGAAAATCCATGACCCCTTAGAGAGGAAAGGCAGACAGAACCAAGGTCTTACATGTTCTGCTTGACATACAAGCAGATGGGTGAGCCTGCAGACGAAGATGCATTGCTGTCTTGTCCAATGGATATATCAGAGGGAGGCAGGCATGATTATCAGCATGTAAAGGAGGAAGAGGTTAAAAAACCACACTACTGGGGGGAAACCAGGCTTCATTAGTTTAATTGCTTGAGTTCCTTTTTTCTATCATTGGAATGTAAGTGAAAGTTTTCTTGAGGATAAACCTAGATTTTCTAGGTTTCTAATTTTTTTTGTGGGTAAAGAGGCACTTTACATCTCTGGAATGTATCTTAACCCAAATTTCTGGGATAATTCCACCTATTTTAAAGGAAATTTATCTGTTTTAGAAACTGTTAAAGTTGTACAGAAGCACTGTACCAATATGCGAATGATTTTTTTTATTATTTTTTTTTTAAGCTGGCTGCCATATCCTACAACAGAAAAACAGAAACACCCAAGCTAGTTCTTCCAGCTTCTGACCTAATCTCCCTTTATGCATATGAATACCATCTCAAGTACCCCTACTGAAATAACCCAGATTTGCATTACTCCTGAGTTTATGCCTTCTGGATTTTTGACTATTTTTGAGAAGAAATGCATTCAACTTAATAGTCATTTTCCTTTGTATTCTTCAAAATGAGAAACTTCTTATCCAACAAGACCTGAAGAATAACTCCTTCCAGAGAGGATGTGGACAAGCATTTTCCTCCTTCAAAATGGCTGTAGATTCCTATTCTCAGCAGGTCCAAGGCTTCAGGCTGCCCTCAGAGAAGATGGTGACCCCTGTTTCAACATGGTTACCTCACTTATTCTCAGTGCTCTCCATGGAATGAGCTTGACAGCCCTGATCTAGGTGGAATTTCGACTAAGCTTCTCAAAGCCTGTATACCTCCAGGATGCTGAAAGACAACACACTCATCTGCCTACACACAGAACTGAGGCATTACAGCACTGGACAACTCTGATTGATTGAATAGACCCTGAGGGCAGGACCCTATTACCAAGCCAGTGCTCAGAACTGATTAACCCCTTAGCCAGTGTCAAATACAGTACATTGCTGTAAGAAGACTATAAATCATAGGATAACTGTAGGGTCAGGCCTACTGTGGCCCCCTTACATGTCTTGCCTAAAGCCTACTGTTGATCTTTCTAAACAGACTACGTTAGTGCTCTTCCGGCAGAAGGAAAATGGCAAAAGATCTTCCCATATAGGGTTTTAATAATCAGAACATTTTACAGCTTGTTAGTTTTTTTCTTCCTGATCACAGAGGGGAATGCATTGCCTGCTAGACAAGGTGTATTTAGCTTTTGGTACAGTTGTAGGAAGAGATTTTTAAACTGTGTTGATGCTCTTGTGCATTTGAAAAGTTGTTTCCTGCACTCCAAAAATGACAGTCATTTAGCTTAACTTCATTTCAGGATTTTCCTGAGAATTCTTAACCCCACATTTCTGGTCACTTTTGGAAAGGGCAGCTGTTATTTAGTGCCTTACAACTGGATCTGACAATGGATTTTGGTATCTTAAAAGCTAGGTGCACTGCCAGCAATGCCCACATACCTCCTTGCACAATGGAGCTTGGTCCTCAGGCACCCCGTGGAGGCTGTCGGTAATGTTCCTGAGAATGGGAATCAAAAAGTCAACTCATTTAGCAAGGACACACCTGAAGTTAGCAACAGCTGACAGCAGACAATGAGAAATGCTCTAAGAAAGAGTATATTTTTAGTTGTCCTCAAGGTTTAGGAGCCTTGCTCAGTTCTCCTCCTGGAAATTCATGGACATCTTTTCCTGAAGGTGTGTTCAAACTCTCTTTCAGAAAAGGAGAAGGAATTGCACAGATGAAAAAGGGAGAGGAGAAGGTCCTTGTGACTGTGCTGGTGCTAGTGTTGGCGCTAGTTCTCTTTCATAGAGAACTAGTGTTGGCACTAGTTCTCTTTCATCACTTAGCCTAGTGGCTAAGGCACTTCCCTGGAAGGTGGGAGCAGGTAGAACTCTTGTTCTGACATCCACAGCTATATTTTCCATAATATATCAATACTATAGATGAGAAATTAACTCAGGCAGGGACCAGGGGCCTCCAAATGTGTGTCATATTTCTGTTTGTTTTCTCTCTCTGACCCACTGAATCTTGAATTTGCTTTTTGCATGTTAGCTGTGCAAAAGACAGTGGATAATGCACCCTCTCTTGAATAGTGTAGAATATGTCTTAGCAGAGAGTACTGCATAGGGCATCCTCTTGGGAGGCAGAAGATGTAATTAGAATATCCTCAGATAGAGGAGAGGGCTGATTCCAAGTCATCCACTTCCTGGATGAATGCTTAAAGACAAGTGCCTGCATTATCACCTCCTTATGAAGGAAAATGAAAATGGCCCCTCATCTAACAGCACCTATCTTTATCAAGAGAGACATAAAGGGCAAATTTTTCAAAAATGGGTTAGGCCCAGGTCCTCAAAGACATTTAGGCGTTTGATTTTCTTTGATTGTAGGGGGAATTAGCTTCCAAAGTGCCTTTGAGGATCTGGACCTTAGAGATTTAAGATACTCAATGTCATTTATCAAATGTGGAATCAGTAGGAGTCGGGCATCTAACGAGAACCCCACAGTCTATATGTTTCTAAATTATGTATGCGCTTTGAAAATGCTACTCCTTTATCATGCAGGAAATCAGAATAGATGACTGATGATCCTTTCTCATTTTAAAATCCCTTGTAAAGCTAGCTAAGAACATGCGAGCACTATGATGGACACATCACAGTCATCTATATGGCATGCATCCTGAGATATTTTATATCTATATATATCTGATGGACAGCCACCTTCCTTCCAATATGGCATGACTGCTTTTTAATTATTTAAATTATGTTTGGATTTTTTAATATTTAGATTTTTCAACTATATATATCTCATGTTTTAAAAGAAAATTCCATGTGTCCTTACACTGATTGCCCATATTTTCTGAAAGTGCAATATTTCAATATTGATTGACCTTACAAGAACCAATTCTGTGAATAATACCTCTACTGTCTATTCAAAGAAAAGGTTTATGGCATTTACCTTGAATTTTATTTTTTCAAGGCTGATAAGTAACTTCCTGTTTTTTCTTTCTTTTTTTTTTTTTTTTTTTTCCTTAAAATCTACTGACCTTTTGACAATAGAGTTTCTAAAACCAGCTCCAACTGTTAAGTTGGCTTATGTTAAACATTTGCCTTACATCTCACTTATGCAGTTTAGCCAGTAATTATGGCTGTAATTATGTGTTGAGTATTTCCAGAGAGATCATTTGTTTGTTTGTTTGTCTCCCTCTTAGATGATATTTTAGCTAAAATGCCCTTAGAATTTCAGGGTAACTTCAGAGTTTTTTGAGATCCTTTGCTCCAAGCACTGTCAGTATCTCTCTGATAACCTTCACCACCTTCTCAATGTTAGCCTACCTTTCAGTGATAATTAAAGAGAATTCAGCATCTTAGAAAGTCACATAGACTCCACATCTGATACCAAAAGCAAGATTACACCTTCACTATTCTACTCATTTTATCCTTCTTCCTCTTCTTTCATTTTTTTTTTTTTTTTTTTTTTTTTTTTTTTAAAAAAAAAGATTGTTTCCTTCTCTTAAGTGCTAAGGTGGTTTGCCACCTTAAGGGCAAGTCTAGGTGAGTTCCCTATTGTTAACATGTGATTCACCTTCTTGGACTTGGGTCCCTTTTAGACATAACAAGCAGTATAGACTGCCTTTATCTTGTTTCTTATCTCCAGCCATTCTGAGATGAATCTTCTTGAAATTGCTCTATTCTTACATTTCTATAATTCATCCACTGCTTTCAACCCTACAACCTCATGTATGGCCTAGCATGTAACTGGCATAAAACAGAGGATGGGGTATTTAGGAAATAGAAAAGACTGAGTAAGAGGAGAATTATTATATTTAAATGTCATTGAGGATATAAAAAATATCAAAAGGAACACAAAAAGAAAATACAAAAGTGATGGAATATATCTATAGTACTAATAGGACTAAGTGGTATCTAGAAGAGTGGTTCTTTTAAAGGGAATATTATACCTTTTATAACAAAAAGTCAAGAAGGACAGTAAAAATGTAAAGTCAGCATAGATGCAATATTAGTGAATTACAATTGCGTATTCTTTAATCTACATTTTACATCCTCTAATTCTCTCTTTCTCAGTAAGAATTTTTTGTGACTAAAACATAAACAGGCCTGTCTGTGGTGGTTTTCACTTAATGAAGTAAAAAGGAAGAATTGTTCAACCACAACCTGCAGCACTACAGGCTGAGATATGATGTCCATTAGGATACCATGCCATCCTTAAGAGCAGCCTATTTTAAGCATACTTTAATTAAGGACCAACATAATTTATATTTATGGAAGATGATTGCAAAGAAGAAGAAATAGACATTTTTATTATTATTATTATTATTATTTTCAAAAGATCTGTCAAATGTTCTGAAACATTTTTTTTTCTTCAGGAAGCAAAAATGGAAAAAGATGAATAAACCCAAATTTATGAAGATTACATGGTAAAAGTAGAGTTTGTAGAAGGAAAATTTGGGCAATAAAAATTAAGCTGTGTTATTTATTGTATGCCAAAGTAGTTAAGGAAATGAAAAGGGTTTTAAAATCATTCTGAGAAAGAAAAAATCCTTGAAAGAAAATATGTCATTCAGAAAAAGGGAGAGAAGATGACATTAGTAATGGTTAAAAATTATTGAAATTTAGTTGTCCTTTGAAAGATCTTTATTAAGCAAGAAGCATATAAACTAAAGCTCATATAGCAAGCAAATGATGACATTTTCAAACATAAATTGATAAAGAACAGACAAAAGAGTACTTGAAAGAGTGGAACACTTACAAATTGTTCAAGCCAACAAGTAGTAAGGCAATTAGGAGATTAATTTACTCTGCTACAGGCAATTATTAGTGATGTGGCATGGAAATCTGGGTAACTACCAAACACTGTAAAGAAAACAAAGTTCAAAAGGGAAAAGGAACAGTGATTTTGGCAATTATTTTCTGAAGATTCTCTCTGTATTGCAGAAACATAGTGGAAAAATGTTGAGAGAAAAAAACCTCACTGGGAGTTTGGTTACTCAGCCATCCAGAGGGCAGGTCCCTTCTTAATCCTCAAGCCAAATTCATTCAAGCTATATGAGCAGGCAGATGAGAGAGTGGCAGACAAACAAACTGAAAAAAAAGAGAAATAATTTTCCACATCTTCGCATTACCTGCCACTTAGAAAAGCTACCTCATGGAGAAGGACAGAGTAACTGCCTTCACTCGCAAGGAAAGTGGTGTGCAATTGAAGCAGTACTTTCCTTATGGGAAACAAGAGCATAGAGGTGTAACCTTATCTTCTGGAACCTGAAGATCTAGAGCAGCAATGAGGTTTGAACATGACACGTTGAGAGAAAAATATGATAATATTTTGCTGTGAGAACATGTAAAATAATGGCTGAAAGAAAAAAAAAATGGCTGAAAGAAAATCAGTGGGAGCTTGAATTCTAGTTAAATGTTTGGCATAATGTCTCATGAAATGTTACTCTCCAAATTAATTCACAGCTTGAAATGTGACTGAAGAGCCATAAAGCAAGAAAAAACATAGATTGCTGTAGACTGAAAAGGGAGGAGCTTAGTGAAGGAAGACAGGAATTGGTTTTAAGTTCTACTTCATTTAACATCCTTCATATTGATTTTGAAGTGGGGTAATAGGTCTGTTCATGCAATTCATCAATGGTACTAAACTGGAAAGTGTTGCAGTCACAACTGAGAAAAAAATAAAAGAAATTGTAAATGGAGCTAGAAGGGTTAAAATATGGACAGACAACAAGTAAATGAAATTTGATGTGGAAAAAAAAACAAAACACATTTATCTGTCTAGGGGAAATATAATTCAAAAGTCAAATATTCACAGAGACAGTGAAACCCGGAAAGAAATAACACTGCAGAAGGGCTCATGAATGATTGTGGAAAGAAAAATAGGCACAAATTTGCAATGCAGAGTGACAGCACTAAGGTTCAATGCAATGCTAGTCAGAATCTGCGGAAGTGGCACATCACAAAACAAAAAAGGTAATAAACATGCTGTTTACAGCCCTGGTACAGCCTCCTCCGGGATACTGAGGACAATTTATTACTGGTGACCAATTAGAGGGAGATTAGAAAAAAGGAGCAAAGTTGTGGGTGTATATAGAGTTCAGCAAATGCTAGATGGATAGTTACAGATGTATATTGAAATAATATATAACATTTTTATATGATATTAATATAGTTTATTAATATTATTAATATTAATTATTATTATTAATAATATATTATATTAATATAGTTTAAAACATCACATATAGAATATATTAAATAGGTAAAATATTATATATACAAATATCCCTTTAGGGTGTCACCCATATATTATTTTTCTTTTATGCCCACTGTTTGCAGTACTGGTATTTGAAACTGTTCAGCCTTTGCCATCTGGCAGAACAGAAATGGATGATGAAGATAGGAATATCTCGAACCTCAAACATTCCCAATTTCTACCATACTGGTCAGGCTTTGCATGATTCATAGGAGAGAAAGGGAGAAGCCAGTCCCAAGTATCCCTTGGTGCATGAAGATAAAATGCATGGATGAGAAAGTGTGTTCTTTGTAAACAAACCAGCAGCTATTCCATGAAATCTTGAAAAACTTTAATAAGTGCTGAATAGATCATTTATTTTAAGATTCAAAACATTGAGAGTAATTTAAAAACTGTATAAAATAGGAAGGAACTAATTTAAAAATAATTTGAAACACATGTATATGTGTGTGATAAATAATTGGTTTGTGTGAAATATGGAAAATATGTGCAATTGTAAGGAAATAACACTCATAACTCATGAGATTTCAACTGGCCAAAACAGTATTACAAGGCCAGCAAAACCACTCACAAGGGGAAAGAGCAGAATTCCAGTAACAGTTAAATGAACTATTTTATTCATTTATGATTGAAAAAAACCCTTCACTAATATGACAAACTACATCCAGGTAGCAGAATAATTCAGTGTGCTATGGAAAAAGAAAATTATCCACCCTGTTGGTTAACTTTTTTAAGCTTTTTACCCCTCCAAAAGAAAGAAAGAGAGTGAGAGAGTGAGGAAGAAGGAAAGAAATAGTTTTAAAAGAAAATGGAATATTCCTCATAGCAGGCATTATGGCTTGTAAACAAGTGCCCCAAAGCAACAAAAGCTATAGATTTCTTCATACTAATAGCCATTGGAAGATTTTATAAGTCTCTCAATAGTAAGTGACCCAGAATTGGTGGGTGTAATACTACTGCTGACATTTCTGAATAGCCCTTTACATATCGTTCAGTATGTCTCTGAGTTATGCAAATGACTTTCAATGTAGTTTTTCCCTTTCTTTATAAAACAAGCACACATGGGGTAGTCTTTAGACTAAGATATATACATTCTATAACCACCATTACAAAAGTCTATCATCTGTATTTTTAGGCAAAGTTTAAGATTCTGAATGCAAGCTACAATTATTAACTTCCTATCTGTACCCTGCAGGAAAACAACATTCTCAGAGAAGCTAAATTTATTTATCTAGATATCTATATGCATATATAGATAGTGTCTTCACAGCTTAATTGCTGGTTTAGTATCAGTGATTGAGTGCTCTGAAGACAAGGTTTACCCTCTATCTTGGCAGACAGCTCCATTTTTAACTCTCCATATCGAAATGGAGCACTGAGAAAACTCTGACAGAGCATCTTATCACATCCTATATTTTTACCATTCTCTAGCAAAAATCTGTCAATTCAATATCTGCTTCTTCCCAAAAGGGTCTCAGGAAACCAGAGATGCAAACAGTGTTTCACAGTGCTTGATGCCATTTCCAAAAGTAGCCCTTTATAGGAAAATTCTATGACATGAAAATAACATAATTAAAACCTTATCAAGTAAAGGAGTGGCTGAGAAAATAACTGGCCTTCTAGATGAATGATCAAGTCAAAGTTCTTTAGAAAATACTTTCAAGTTTTATTCAGTACCAATCTCACATTAGTGTAATTTCATTTAAGACAAGTATTATGCATAAATTTGGGCAAATGCACAAAAATCCCCCCTTTGATAATGTGAAGAATATTTTAGAATCATTTATTCATTTTAATCCAGAGCGAAGGATAAACTCGTACCTTGGACTGAAGTGTAGCAATTTGGAATCCTTCTTGTATTACAGAGTATCTGCACTAGAGCATTACTTTATTTTGGACCAAAAAATCACATTCAAGTATAGTGGTTTTAGTCTGGGATAAGCATTCATACATTTTAAAAAGAACTGGAAAAAAAAAAAAAGGCTTCCTCTAATTATGTGGCTTGATCAATGTATGCATTAAAGACACATTTCCTAATGTATTATAAATTCAGATGGGTGAGAGAAAATCAGGCTTAAACAGCTTTTAAAAATAGCCCAGAATCCTCAGCAATTTCCCCCTACTCACTTCCTCCGCATGCCAATGTTAGCAAAATCTAAAATACTTCTTCGGTTCTACTAAAAGAAAGCTGCATAAGAGATGGTTTAATAAAAAAATATTTTCTGGCTCCAGTTGCATACAAAATGCCAGAGACACAGTGTCTCAAGCAATGTTTATTATCTGTGTTGTCTTCTGCAGCCAGCTCTTTCACCAAGGTTTTGTTCAAAGATTAATTCAGACAGTGGAGAAGTAAAGAAAAGATTATTACTCAATCTCAGGGAAGACTGAAATTATTAAAGCAGAGCAGCCACTAACCTGCAGGTCCCTGGATCTTCTGGAGTATGATATGATGATTGATAATCTGACCTACACTTCTTGGATCACTTGGCAGGTAGAAATATAGCATCTGCTCTATTGTTAATGCAATAAATTAAACCACTTTCAAACATTATTTCAATAAATTAAGCCCATAGATCTGTAGTAGTTTGCATAAACTATGTAAATAAGTGCTGTGACTTACGTATTGCTGTGTGGGCATAAATTCACTCCTTTTAGAAGGGAGAAGTTGGATATGGATATTTAAGATGGCTTGTACAATCATATTAATCTTTCTACTTCATATTTCACATTTTTATGAGAACTTTATTACTAAATAATATATCTCCATGTTCCCTTTTGTAGCTGTGCTGTCCATTACTTGCCTAAACTACTTGCTGTCATTAGTTATAGCAGTTTTATGCTTCATATACTACACAGCCTCTGATGGCTGTCTCCCTAATAAATTCTTCATCACCTTCAACGTGACCATCTGCATTGCAGCTTCATTAATATCCTTTCATTCCAATTTCCAGGTGGGCAATGTCTTGCTTAGTTAAAGCTTTTTGTAAATTATTAATTATTGCAACCAAGAAACCTCCTCCCTGGGCTTTCACTGGTATCATGAAATAGTGATTTCATGGATATTACAGAAGCGCTGCTCATTGCTGCCTTTATCTGTTAGGTTAATGAGGATCATTCTGCTTGAACACAATGGATCAAAATCTGGCCTTTGGTGCATACAGATATTTCCCATTGATTTCACTGAGCTCTTTCCATCTGGAGCTTCAAGCTTAGCAGCCTATTAAAGTCGCATGTGGAGTGCAAAGCACAGATAGAAAAGTTTACCCTGGTAAAGCAGGTGAAGCAGAAACTGAAGAAGCCTGAGATGTGAAAGAACGTGGACCAGTACAATCAAAAAGTGAAAAAACCTTAGGCCACTGGGCAGGAGATCCAGGGCAATATCAATTTCCTGACTGAATAGAAGGTTAAATACAGCTCTTCAGCAACCAAGCCTTATGTGACTTGATTCCTTAGGAAGACTTTCTGCTGGCTATAATATTGAATAGATTATTCAAATATGAGTACCAAAACCCACAACCCGTGTATTTTGTAGCAAGCCATGGACACTTCTCATCACTTCTTCTAGCTTAAAGCTCTTGAGCATTCCTCTAACCATATTCTGCAGCTGAGTGAATATGCCGTATTGTCCGTATCGTGACAGGACAACTTCTTTTCATCTACCACTTTGGAGTCAGTTTGGTGGGCTCCACTAACCAAGGAAATGCTTTTGGACAGACTGAAGTTAACACATAAACACAGAGTATGTTGCAAACTGAATATGACCTATTCAGCATATACTGAATTGAATGGCTTATATAGTTCTTCAATATATGGTTAGGATGAACCACAATTACAAATGAGGAAGGCACAATTTGTCCTGCATCCTTATATTGCATCACCCTCACTCATTCTTTTAATTGGTATGTCTGTGTGTGCCCTCATGTACCCCTGTATGTGCACTGAGTCTGTACATACATTCATGTTTCTTTCTTGTATGAATGTATTAAACATACCAAGCAATATTTAACTGCTGTTTAGTAAAGTAAATAAATAAACAAATAAATAAATCTAACTTATGAAATGAAGATTTAAAACTGCCTATAATTCCATTCTTCTTTCTTATGATTTTTAATGTTGGTTGTTCTACTTATTCAGACAGTGATCCAATGCCTTACTCAATATACTTTATTTGTTATACTTTATACCTCACCCCATTGGCAGAATTTTTCCTCATATGCCTTTTTTTTTTTTTTTTCCATATTGTTGTGACTATGATAATACTAGCAAGATGCATAAAAAATAATTTATCTTTAATTTATCAAAATGCAGTCCAATATCATGTTGGAGAAGAGCTCTGTGGAGTTACCGGATATGCAGACAGTTTATCTCTAGGAAGTATCAATGTCAGAGAATGCTTTGTGGGATTGAAATCTATAAACATTTTGGCTGATGAAATGGAGAAATTAATGTAGGTTAAAAAAAAAATAATAAAAAAATTCAGAGACATGGCTATGTTTGTCCATGTGTTGCAACAGCAATCATATCCTTGTCAAAATGGTCAACAATAATGCTGAATTTTAAGTCTCCGTTTCAGAGTCTTTGCAAGAAAGGAAAGGTTACCAAATTATTTTTTATAGTGGTGAAACAAATTGTTCTTTTACCTTATGCATGCAAATAGCTGGTCTGGTGTGGCTGGATTTTTTTCAATATACCATTCCTTTTCATACCCATATAGGAAATCATTAAAATATGACAAAGTTAAAAGCAATATGAGGCTGAGTGTTGAATACAAAGTGCCAGGGAGCTTCCCAGGAAATAGGTGGTTCTATGAACCCAACATATATTATGTCTGCATTCCTACATGTGCACAGATTTGGAAGCTTTGCAATACCATTCCAATTCAAACCCTGCTCTTTTTGCTTTTTAGAATCTCCTTTATTCTATGGCTTGCACTGTCTCCCTCTTTTCAGTGTGTTCAAACTATTTTTTTTCCTTCACATTCTCTTCTTTTTGTCCTCTTTCCTTCTGCAGTAACTCATTTTGTCTCTCCAACCTGAGAACCATTCAGGCACTCATTTATATTCAACTTTCAGCACTCAGGCAGATGCCCAAAACAGACACTCTTTCTTGATCTGCCATCTCAAAGATCCCAGAGATGCTGGTTGGTATGTGACACCAGAAAGCAAAGCAGTGGTCATCCACAAGCCCCAAAGCTGTCCCCTAAAACAAAGAACGTAAGAAATGAAGAAATGTAGCTTGTTGAGCAGATAAGAAACTCTTTGCCTCAGAAATGAAAGGGAACAAGAAAAGAATGGTTTGATTTGAATAGAAGATACTCCTGAGGTGATGAGAGAAGCAGACTTGAATTAAACGTGCACATGTAAGTTCATGCTGTAAACCAAAAGGACTGCGTTCTTGGAACAGGTCAGTAAAACACCACTGTAGGACAGAGGGAGCTTTTAAGTCAGGCATGCACCTGCCAGGGATTTGACCAGCTCTAGTGTCAAAACCTCATATTATTTCTGAAGTAATAAGTATGGTTTTATATTACCATTAATTAAAGACCACTTCAACTAGGTGGCTGGGTCTTGCCGACCCGAAGAGTAGCAGGTTCATATAAGTTTCACCATACTGAATGTATTCATTTGGTTTGCTTAATTTATGTAATGAAGTAACTTAATTCTGTACACACCCAAACCCCAAACTTGCCTTTCTTAAGTGTTCTTTGTTTTTTTTCCCCTCTGGTTTTTATTTTTTTTCCATAATGTTAATCCATGGTTTAGACAGACTGTGGGGCCCACCTACTGTGGAAACCTTTTCCCCAATATAATTGCTAGTGGAGGCTCCAGAATTTTGAGAGAAATGAAAACAAAACCTTATTATCCAATAAAGGATCATTAAAAATTCAGCAGCTAACAGTTTTTGGCTGACAAAATTGTTGAACACATGAAGAAACAGAAAGCAAAATTGCCTATTTTCTGATCACAGGCCTAATTAGAAATGAATGGCTTAACTGTACCATTATGTGCCAATGACTGTGACCTGCATGGTATTTTCATTTCTGAATCTCTTTATATAAAGAATTTCCTGTGAGATTTTGTTACCCTTTAAATGCCTCTGCATGGTATTGACTACAACTGAGGGCCAAGTTTTGTTATAAAGAAAGTGTCTGGCTTTAATGGTGTGGAAGTTGAATGTACATATATATTTTTTATTGGGTCAGGTTCTAGGACTGGATATTGCAAAGTACCAGTCTTGTGCTATTTTGTTTTTATTTTTATTTTTATTTTTTCTTTTTGACAAATTCATTTCTACAGCTTTCAAGAACCAGTTGAAAAAAAAGACAGTAAAAGGTGACGTGAGAATAGCAGAACTATGGGACTCTCTGCAGTCTACCTCAGGAACTGAAATGCTGCCCTGGCATACTCAGTTGCCTCTGACACCACCATACTCAGTGTAAAACAGGGCAGAATTAAGTTTTATGAGCTAGATTATGTTCTCATGTTAACTCCACAGAAATCAACAGAGTTTTAAGAGGAAAATGGAACTAGCCTGTTTAATGCTTCTGCTACAGAAGCCTATACTTACTGTAGTTTCATGATCAGCTGCCCCATTCCCTTCCATGGGTGAGCCTGAGACAAAGGTCTAATTGTTGAATAAAGCTTCATTATATCAAAGAGATATCATAAATAATTTAGCAGAGTTTATCATAATTGAAGGTTTCTTCTCACAAGGGATTAAACTGACCTGGGGGAAGATTTAATTCACACCTCTGGAGACAGTCAGCTGCCAGATCAAGTTTAAGGCCTTTGAAAAGTTCTTATTCTGGAACGCCAACCTGGTGGAATCGCCCCTATTCTAGTGAAGCCGTATCCCAACTTCACTAGGTGTTGGATTGTGCGAAGAAGGAAGACTTGTACATGGGGGAAATGTGAGTGTTAGGAAAACTGACTTTTTCATGCAGCTTGGTCTGGTGTTCTGCTCTGTTTCTGTAAAAGCATTGATCTTAAATAGGCCCTCAGGTACACTGAAATTATTATTAATGGCTTATTTCACAATAGATGCTCCATGGCTACAGAATTTACAGAATTACACCAACCATTGCAAAAATAGTAGAAGTTTTAAAAAGATACAAAATGAGATGTGTTCTTTCACCACCGTTCAAAACTGAGCACCTCTGAGTTTCTTGTCTTATTTGTTCTGTTGTACCCTATGATTAACTTGCTTAAAGTCTACACACTTATTACAGATTTCTGTCACAAAAATAAATTGCAGAATTTGATGATTCTGATCCAATAACTCAACCTCTTCCTGTAACAGCAGGGTGTTACACTTATGTCACCAGTGAATGCCACTTCTTCCTGTATTGTAGTGTCACCAAATCATAACACAAGTGGCTTTTTTTTTTCCATATATTTTCCCATATACATATACATAGTACATAGTAAGGCCCAGCTTTGTGACTTCTCTGACATATAAATAATCCAAACACAGAGATAGCCTCGCTGTTTTCCATCAGACACCTGACATGAGTAATGACAGTTATGTAAGTAACTGTTTTGCATAATAAAAGCCTATGCACATTTGTAATAGGCAGTCATCACACTGAAGACAGCATTTCTTCTCACTGTTGTTATAGCAGTTATTGCTTCTTACTTTCTGCAGCAGTGCGGATTCAGGTTTATTGTGAGACTATTCTATGTTATCCAACAGCACAAAAAATCATTAAATAGGTCAGGTACCATTGTTCATGAATACTCAAGGTGACATGAAACTACATAACTTTGTGATCTCCTGTTTTATTAAGAGCTAGCTACTTCATGTCTTTTATGACAAATTAAATTACAGCCTACTTTGACTTTGGGCAAACTCTAGCAGAGATCTGATGAAAAAGTTATTTATTTCTATTAAACAACTAAACAGAATTTTTTCTTTTGACCCTATTCTAAAGAACTATGTTGCAAGAAAATGTGGAGTAAAGAGGGGATAGAAATCTATTGGTTACAGAGCTTATATCACCAGCTCAGGTGTCTTGGATGTCACCCTTATGGTCTTCTGATGTTACTTCAGAAAGATTGTACTGTCAGCAGGAAAATGGGTCTTTTTGAAAAGATTTTCTCCTTTACCAAAGGCGTCTTATGAGATGTTAAGCTCATTAGGAAACCAGAAGGAAATCCAGCTGAACTTTTAAGTCTTTTTTTTTTTTCTTTCTTTTTTTTTTTTTTTTTTTAAACTTTTGGTCATTAAGAATGTGAAAAGGGGCTTAAGCTTTTTGAGCAGCTCCAGGGAAAGACAGGGAGGGGAAAAATGTTGAGATCTTATGACTACAGTTGTTAATATACAGTGGTGATATTATTCAAGCTGCGATAGTTAAAGGACTGTCAGCACTTCCATTTGAAACCCTTTTTAACATTTATTTTTCCAAAAAGAAGACCAGTGTTAGTTGATTTTTAGCGTACAATAATACATCTGGTGAGAAAATTCTCTTTGTGACATTTCAAATAGATGGTTTGCATTGTTCGTGATAGAAATAATTCAAAGTGTCCCAGCCTGAGACATATTTTTGCATTTGTATCCAGCTGTCGGCCATTTATTTGTGTGTGTATTCATATGTAGAGATCTATGAGTGTATGTTTGTATGTATATACATGTGAGCATATATTTTTGTACAACCTACATGAGGACTGCCCTTTTGCTTAAATGTTAACATAGGCCTGATTTTGCCACAGGTTAGCAGCACCTTGAAGGATAAAGTCTTTACAGGTGTTCAGTCATCAGGCCTAAGGCCAGCAGTTCTATTGCTAGGTCAATCAAGCAGCCCACGTTTTGCACAGAAGTCTCGGCTTTAAGATTACATTTTTTTCTTCTGTTGTATAAAATGCGCTATGCAGATAGAATAAGCAAGAACATTTTCCTTTAAAAAATCATTGATACAATAAAGGGGCAAGATTCCTTCAAAAAGAAGGAAAAGGGTAGATCCATCCCTATATTTTCAGGTGCAGGCAATGAATAGGGAGAAGAATACTTACGATTGCTGTAGTTCTACATAATTTTAGAAAATAAACATTTACTAATCACTCATTTACTAACAAAACACTTAGATATGTAGAGAGCTATTATTTTCATTTTAGAAAAGAAATCATTGTGACAGGGTACACAACACGACATATCAAACAAAGAGCTATAAACTTATTAACTTCTAGGTGATTTCTACCCACTTTGAAAGGTTAAACTACAGTGGCAATGATAAAGATTGGTGAAATATTGCAGTGTTCTGTTTTCAGAATTGTACTTCCTTGGGTGGTTAAGAGGTGTATATCATGATGCAGAATGTGTTTCACTAGCTTGTTAGGAGCATATTCTTTGTGAAAGACAGTAATGGATGCAGATACTCCTCAGAAAACTGTTATCTTTGAGCCTGGAAAGGGACAGGACAAGTAGGCACAATGCTGGTGAGTGATGAGGCATGCAGGAAACTCAACAGAATCTTGCTGCCAAAGGATTTGCGGATGTGGGACTCAAAGGATATTGGCCAAGGGTAAGGTAAGAAAGACTTTCCACCCATTGTAATGGATCTATGGAGACAGTCTGTACAAGAAAACTCTCTGGGATTATTTTATTTATTTATTTTTATTGTGTAAGGCTTGGGTTGTATATATGTACAACACAAACACTACAGTCTGGACACACAATGTCCTGTGTGTTGTCTCCATCAGAATGGAAATGATGAGAACTGAAAGATAGATGCACGCCTCATTGTAGGAAGTTAATTTTTATTTTTTTTTGAGCTTGTTTGCTCATTTTCAACCTTTTAAATATATCCTATTATCCACTTAGCCATTTGTCCTTTTAAATGAAAGTACTGTCAAAAAAAGTATTTTATTTTATTTATTTTTTTTTTTGTGGGAATTACACAAATCCATGCTCCTCTAGTTTGAAGATCATGCACTTTTATCATAATTACATTGTCTGTAAGGCCAAAAAAACATACATAACTGAATCTGATCATATGTAAATACTGCACTTTTCTCACTTTCACCCATTTGGCCTTGTCTGCAGTTTAAACTTAGATGGCCAAACTGTTTTCAGAAAGTCATTCTATCTTGATCTGAGGAGATGGAGAAGTTATCAGTGTACTTCCAGATTTGGTTCATCTATTAATAACTCCCACTGCTAAACAGTGTTGCATAACGATACTTGTTTTTGATTCAGCTTTGCTGAGACCCACTAGCAGGGCTAGGAATTTGAACAAGAAGATCTTTTCTGTTTGGAGTTTGTGACATTGTTCCCCAGATTTGTTATCAATAATGTTGTGTCATTTGTATGCTGAGGTTACAGAATGTAAAACAAGAAAATAAAAGAATGCCTCATGTAAATTTGGAAACACAAAATATAGCAACCCAAGTACTTTGGTTATAGAAAGGGCAGCAACTTTGTGTGTATGATCCTATAGTCTGATGCAGATTTATTTGCTATGGTAACACTATTTAGCTTTTCTGCTTTTCTTGTCCACATGATGGGGAATCTTGGTATGAGAGGTAAACAAATTGAAGGCAGAATGCTATGCCAGTGCGAAAATGAGACCACAAGAATAAAGCTGAAGTTCACGACTAAACCATGTTTGACTACTGACAGATTTAAAGACATTCCTAGCCACAAGCATTTAAACACTCTGTCTGTTAGAAAAGTTTTTAAATACATGCTATAAGATTTAGGTCTATATCAGTGCCTTCAACAGCTAAGAGAGAGAATCACAGAATCATAGAATGGTTTGGGTTGGAAGGGACCTTAAAGATCAACTAATTCCACCACCCCCCACCATGGGCAGGGTCAGAGATTGTTTTAGGCATTCAAGTGAGATGAATCATTTATACAATATATACAAGTTATACAATTGTATAATTGTACAATTGGGTTATGCAATTTCAGTTAAATTTAATACCACCCTTGAAAAGCAAGATTTAGGCAGGTATTTCTAGTTTACTTATTACGTGTCGGAATTTCAGTTGAATTCATACAATATAATAGTGACCTGGTAAAAAGACAAATTAATTTTAACTCTGGGCTAAGAGCTACAGGTGAGAAATAGCTGGCTGATAGTGTTCTTTATTCCTGTATAGTGATGACCACTTTGCAAACTATTGCTCTTGTCAGAGATCTGATTCTCCCTTTATGTCCTCCTTCCCACATTCCCCCAGTGTAAAGGGAAAAAGACGATAGAGAGAGATCTTCTACTCTCTGGAGATTTCACAGTACATACATGGGCAGGGAAGATGTGAAAACCCTTGAGCACTTTTTTTACATATGGCCCTGACAGCAGTAATTGGGTCCTTTATTCTAACTGTTGCTGTTGCAGAGCAGTAAGGAATTGTCTGGCATTCCTATAACAACTTGAAAACTTGCTCCTAGATCTACAAGTGACCCATGGTGTGAGGTGATGGGAAGATAGCCAGATTTTAAGGAGTTTTTATTTGTATTCAGTTGAGTGCCAAGCAAAGAGTCAGGCAGGTTTTTTACTTTTTTTTTTTTTTTTTTTTTTCCAAATATTTCTCTCAGCCCAAGATGAGAAGCTAAGTCTCATACTCCATTGTTCCTTTTTCTTCCCCACAGCAGCATATTTTAAAGATGGAAATTCAGTTATCTGTATTTCCTTACTTTTGTCAGTTTGGGTCATAGCCTTAATGTTACTTAAACAGTTTCTTTAAAGTAATGGAGCCCTTAATATAGACTTAATAAAGCAATGTAAGGCAGTATGGATTTCCTTCTGTCTAAGGTTCAGAGGCCTTTATCTGAATAATACATTAGATACTATTATTCACTGGTGAGGCTTCGTAACAGGAAAAACTTTGAAGAGAACGTCTATCCTATCATTAAATTGATAATAGACATGTTCTTTACTTTTTATCCCTTTTGTAGCACATCTTTTACCTCTGACAGGTTTCTCTAGGAATTAAACAGGGACCATACGATACTTTTACCAAGCATATAACAATGTGGTCTCATAACTTGTTGCAAGCATAAATAACTGTGGTGAGGAAAACCTTACAAAAAGGTTCTTTGATACTTGCATGCTACTTGTATTATTGTTACATACAGTGCTGTCATGTAAAATAGAATACTGTTTTAATATTTTTTCTTCAGTGTAATAGGGGTACATAAACATTTAGACTTTAATTCAAAATGACTTGTATGAAATATATGTTGATACTAGTATAACGAGTTCAGATTCAGTGATGCCTATATAACTGAGTTGAATATCTTTGCACCTTTATTTGAAAATGGGAGGCTTCTAAACATTTTTTAATAAGCCAAAATATGATAATGTTTCCAACTTAGGTATAACAGAGAAAGCAAATGCAACTGTTTGACCCTGAATATCATACTCTGCATCTTGTTTTCTTATGTATGCATATGTAATCCCAGGTTTAGAGATCTTGCAAAGACCCACCAAAGTGCCTATTATTTGTTAACAACTCCTGTTAATTGGTTTGTGCTGTTGGAGAAAAATGAAAATGGCTTGGCCTTTCTTGTTTGTATTCATAACCCATTTCCCCCATTTACCTTACGTTCAGGTTTTCCACATCTCAGTAAACCCACTAGCAAAAGATTTTATTTTTTTTTTATTATTTTTTTCCAAATGGAGAGCTGCCAAGAGTGCATAAGATTCTGAACCAAGTTGTAAATAGTGCTTTCACTAAACATTTCAGACCAAATTCTCAGTTGGTGTAGACAAAAACAACTTCAGAAAGCTGTTTTGCATTTGCCATAAAATCTAAAAGGCTTAAATGGCTTAATGGCCTAAAAGACTTAATGAAAGTGAATATTTGGTTCTGCTCATTGTGTATTAGTATTAAAACTAATAATAGGACATAGCATTAGCATTAAAGCTAATAATAGCTAATAATAATAGCATGTGCATTAAAGTAAAAAAGAACTGATTATGAAGAGTGTAAGAATCTGTCCAAATTCCTTGTCCAATCAATCAATAAAGAAAAGAGAAGATAAAAGAGAAGACAACAGGATATTTCCAGGTTCCATCTGTGACAGTAACAAGTTCTTGCATGGCTTTCAATGGGGAATAGAAATTTTGCAAAATGTTTGTGAAATATCTAATTTATATATATAAATATATAAATATATATAGTCATTTAAATGGCAAAATCCTTAGGGTTCATTATATTAGTATAAACCCAGCATAGGTTGAGAGAAATGTGTGGAAATATTTTTGCAGTATTTGCAAATCCTATTTGCAGTAGGAGGGAAAATTTTGAACAACTCTCATGTCATTTATAGGTATGTACTCTCATCTGAATGTCTGATACGAGGTGTCTTGAGTTGTCATATACTACTGAAAAATGTAGTGAATAATGTTTTGCAAAAGCTAATGTTACTGTTTTTGGAAAAATAACATTTCTGATTTAATTTTTTAAAAAGAACATAAACCACCATCATTTATGGTTAATAATTATTAAAAATTCTACAGTTCTTTCTGCAAAGAGAAGTAGCTCTAGATATTTCAAATGTTAAGTTGAAAAAACAGCAGGCATATTAATGCAAGTAAGGTATATCAGCTGCCTTATTCTATTCTCTTTCAGTTATAGTATGAAATGAGTGAACTTATTAACTGCAAACTATGAGATTGCATTGACCCCAGCAAACATCATTTTGTTTTAGTTACTACTTGTATTTATTTGTAGCTTTGCATAGTGGACTAAATAGTTTTTTTCAGCTGCAGCTCTGTACTGAAATGCATAAAGCAACAATTGACTTATTATAGAAATTAATATGCATTATTGCTTTCAGCTAAATACTGTGGGGGAAAAAAAAAAAAAAAAAAAAAAGGCCTTTCAATCGGTATTCCTCTAGAAATTGTATAATTCTTGTAAAAAATTTTCAATCAGAAAACATAGTTCAATAGTTTCAACAATGCAAATAACTGATACATTCCCTATTCCCATTAATCAATTAGCAAGAAGTGAGAATATATCTTGCAAAAGTTAGGAATACACATTAGTCTGTAAGGTTTTATCTTTCCGTGTGTAATGAATAATTGCTTTCTGCTTTTAAAAATTATCTTTGAACTTTAAATAAAATTATTTTATTAGATATATCATGTTAAAGTAATCTAATTGCTTCATATTTCAATTTTGATCAGTTCCCTTGTTTTAACTTAATAGAACACTCTTATAATTCAAGCAGCAATGTTTCTAGAACTGATGCTGACATTACACTTAGCAACCAACTTTTATTCCAATGAAATTATTAGTGAAGGAAAATGGAGGTAAAATGGGCTATCATTAGTTTCAAAGGTAATTAGCTTGATTATTTACTTTACTTTTAAATTTGAGCCAGGTAACTTAATAACATCACTAATTTTACAGCAGATTCATAAGCATATGTTAGGATGGGAAGGTTCACAGTCTTTCATACATTGCTTGAATGGACATCAAGAATACCTAGAAAACATTATCAGCCTCTACTGTTTCAGCTGCGAAACTAAAGCTAACAAAAATATTGGATAGATTGTATGAGTAGTTTTATAAGCACCCCCTTGAAATAAGTGGATTAGCTAAGGGAGAAAGGGAATATAAAAAGCCATTGCCTCCTTGTAGATCTCCCTACTTTGTGAATCAGAGGAAGCTGAGCTCATCTGAGATATGAAAATGAGATAGAAGAAAAACAACATGGCTGTACTGAGTATATTGCTGAACTGTTCAATACTTCCTGATGAATGAGACTATTATTCTAGGAGTTCATGACAAAATGACATTCCTTTGTTGACAAGGGGACTTTTTGTTGAAAATTCATATTGTAATATATATATATATATATATATATATAATGTTGGCTAGACGATTCTTGGCTTGTCAGTAGAGAATAACTTTTGATCATGGTGTGGATAAGATCTGGCTGACACCCAGTCCCTCTGGGAAAGAATATGTTTATTCAAACAGAATACTGAGCTTTCTGGAAGAATCATTTAGACAAAGCCTTTTAAACATGTCACTCCAAGGAATCCTGCTCTCTGCCCCCTCAGTCTGCAGCACTGAACTGCCTAGCATTAGCGACCATAGCAATGCATCAGTGATGTGTCAGAGTGGTTAATTTTGCAACCATACAGGGCCAGAAGTTCTCAGTACAGTTGAACAGATAACGACTAAAATGCACATAGAAATAATGTGAAAACTCTGTCAGGAAATTCCAGAATTTGATTCCTTGTAAATGGCAACAGTGGAAGTGAAGATGGCGTTAAAAAATGTTGTGTGCTGGGAATGAGGTTCCCTCACTCCCAAGTCAAGGGGTATATTTGACCTTTCTCATATGGTGCTATGTTTCCTGTCACCTGCATAATCAGCAAAAGGATATGTCATTTTTCAGCACTAAAACACAGGAGAAAAGAAGGGACTTTTTCTGATCAGAGGACTTTTTTCCTACCATATGATAAAAGGTTTGCTTCATGTAATGACAAATTCTTATGGATCTAATGGGGCGTTTTAGATAGTTTAAACATAGGAGGAGTTAGTGCCTGTTTCCCCTATATTTTTTTCAACTTCTAATGCATCATAAATACTAACTTTTATTCAGCAGTGGAATTTTCTGTACTGCTCAGTCTCTTGTGACTGAAAGTTTAACAATTCAGTTTCAAACTAAACAACTGAGCCCAGTTAACTATTTCACAGCTATATGAAGCATGTGGGCTCATTTAAACTTTCTGCTCGTTTAAATGGCTGAAGATAGAAACTTGGCTTAGCTTTTCATCCTCAAAGGAAAACCAAATACAAATATGGAAAACATTGGTTGTTTCAAAACTATGAGCTATCTGCATTTTTGCATATTGGTGTTAGTTTATTATATATTTTTTCAGTGTGTTTTAAGGCTTGCTTTGAAAGTACTCTTACACCAGAAAAATAGTGCTTTTTGCAATATTACTAGTTATGCAGGCATTTATTAGAAACTTTCTTATTTGGTGAAGCAGCAATTAACAATTTATTTGTTACTGACCCTTAAGTTAAAACTGAGTTAATTGAATCCACCTTATTAATGGGTCAAATAAAGGGAGCTCAGTTAAACCTTGTTATTTAAAGAACAAATCTTTGCTTTAGTTTTACTTCCCTGCAGACCACAGAGCTTTGCTTTGCATCACTTTTGTTTTTTAAGGACATTTGAGATAGGGCATTGTGAAAAAAGCAGTGTCATTTTAGGACAGATCATTTCTCTTTGCTGCAACTTTAGCAGCACTTTTTCCTCTCTTACCTGCTTTTTAGAGAGGGAAAGAAAAGTTTTTTATTGTTTTTCTTTCCATTCACCGGATTTATTTAGTGATCACAGGAAGTTTAAAATTTATGAGAAATTTGAGATTACCTGTTAAATCCATACTTAGGTATGAAGCCCTAGTTTTTAGAATTTCTTCGCTATTAAATACCTCATTATTTAATTGTAATCTATATGGCTTTTAGGCCATACTCACACATTGTTTTTTCTTCCAGATTTCACTCTGACCTGGGGCAAATCACTTAACCTCTCTGTGCTCCCACTTACTCATCTGCAAAATGGGCAAAATAGAATTAACCTAATAAAGAATCACATTTGTCTTGTGCATTATCGTTAATGGGGATGTGAATCATACTGGTGGAGTGCTTTGATGTCCCCTGATGATGCTGTAATCATGAAACTATTATTTTGTATTTGGGCAAAATAGCTGAAAATGGATCTGCATAAATTATGCAGGAATAAACTATACATCTAAATAATTGCATGCAATTGTTAAACTGCTAGTGACCTATAGAGAGATTTGTGAAGCTGTTCCTATGTGTAGATCACTCACAGCTTGGTCCTTGCTGAGTTTGGTTGTTCCACCTAAAAGTTCTATAATATTAGGACCTAAATCAAACCTAAACCTCATCTGCTCCTCATCACTGACTTTCTGTAGCACTGTTAAAAAGTTTTCAGTTCATCCTATTTGGAAATAGACCCACGGTGGGGCAAGGGGCCTGAGAGAGAGGACAGTGTGATTTCTGGAGGGGACAGCAGTGGGGAGGATCGTGTGAGCATTCTCAGAGGTGTTTGGCACCGGGGAAGACACCGTGGCCTCCTGCTGACAACGGGCTGTTCCATTCCTCCTGCACACACTGCTACAGCTGAAAGCCTTCCCCACCTCCGCTTTATTCCCATGCACATTCAGACACAAAGGAGGGAGAGATGGGAGAGAGGCAGGCTTTCAACTTACCCACTTGAGATGAGAAAGGGGGAGCAGCCAACCATTGTTAAAAGGATCAGGGATCAAGTACTGCTAACCTACAATCATACCATGACAGTTGGTATGATTCCTTCCTTCCTTCCTTCCTTCCTTCCTTCCTTCCTTCCTTCCTTCTGGACAATAATTAATATTCTTACTTATTAGACAATATGATTTTTCCATCCTGTCACACAAATCAAACAGCAATATATATCAAGAAGGTTAATAAATATAAAATAATGAGGATTATCCAGATTATCTTGCCTTCCCAGGCACTTTAGCACTTCTGCTTTTACATGAGAAACTTGTTTTTTCTAACTGATCAAGATACTGACCAAGCTGAGACTATTAGTAGAAAGTAAACAAGATGCAATTAACACCTTGGTTTGTATAATTCTGTTTTGTGAGTTACCTGAAAACCACTGACCACAGGAAATTGCCAGCTGGATCGTTCTTATGGAACAGGATGGTAGGGAAGAATGTTGGTAGGCATGCAAGTGAAAGTTATTGTGTCTGTCCTCTATATCCAGGACAGCAGCAGCAATACCACTCCTGAGAGATGCCTATCTGTTCATAAATTTTCCAATGCTGGAGTTTCTTCAACTCCTCCAGGTAATTTGTTCTCAGTCATTCACTACCTAGTCCTTAGAAAGTTTGTCTTAATATTTAATATCTTACTATTTATTTTTTGCTTATGTCATTTATTATGTTAAGTGCTGTCTAGTATAGAAACATCCTTCAACAGAAGCCTGAGCTCTGGCCAAGTACTATATCAAGCGAGCAAAGGAAAGCAAAAGGCATCTAATCACCTGCTTAGGAAGTAGGTACTTATACACCACTGCCTTCAACTGATTCACTTCCTAAATACCTTCCTGAATTGGACCATAATTATTAAACTGAGTTGATTACCACTAATCATGATTTTAAAATTGCTTTTAGTAGCTAGTCTACAAAACATGTAGAAACCTGTCCTAACTTAGGAAATGTCCTTGATAGAAAGCTTCAAATTATCAGATCACTGAGATATTGAAAGAGAAATGGTGGCAGGGTGACATCATCACTTTTTTCCATTGGAGTGAATCAATGCAAACAAAACTTTGGGGCCTTTGTTTAATTCTGTCAAGTTCTGAATATTGATGCTCTTCATAAAGGCCCTCTTTTCCTGGAGGAAATTCTGAAAGGAATGAAGAATGACCATTCTGGTGCTAAAAGCACCCACAACAGGGAAGCCTCCTTAGAGGTGGAGGGTATAGAGTGGTAAACAATACAGAAAATCCCAAATTTCATGAAGAAGCACAATACACTTTCATGTGTACGTTTTCACTATTTGAGGGAGACAAGGCTAATTCATAATATCCTGGTGTAAGGAGGTTTCACAGCTCATCCCTTGATTAAGGTTAAGGATTGAAAATCCTTAAACAAAAAACATGGCATATGAACTATTTGCTGGTTGGCCTAAAGACAGAGGATTATAATAATTTCCTACCAGAAATTTGGGAGAATTAAAAGAATGGCATGTCAGACCAAGGTAGAACTCAGCTGCTTTATGCACAGCAGAGAAAGATCCCTCCTACGGTAGCTATTGACTCTGGACATGTCAAGCAAAGCAACCTCCAGAGTATCCCCTGGGTCACACAGCACTCAGCAATATGGGAGCCTACTATTTCATGAAACAGCAAAAGTGAAGGCAAGAAGTCCCAAGCCAATTAAATTATTGATCCCATCAAACTGAACACAGTCATTTTGCCACTTGGACAGTTTCTTCCCCGCCTTACTTTGGGGTTTACTTTCTCAGGATTTTCTTGGAACTCAGGTAGTGCCCAGCCATGCTTTTGGGGAGTTTCACGAGGATTTTGTCATATATGTCAGCACAGGTGGGCTGCAATATCCATTTTACAGGTAGTAAACTGTAACACTGTACTGGGTGTCGTTGTCCCAGCGTTGGCAGTGGCAGCTGCAGGGTGGTCACTGTGAGGAGAGGCCCCTTTGAAGACAGCTGGCCCCATGCCAGACACAGCTGGTTCCACCCAGTTCCAGTCATGGCCAACCACCCCTTCTGAGGCAGAGCTGCTAGTGGCACCTGTAAGAAAATACATTTAAGAAAGCACAAAAAGCACAGTTTGTAGAGAGAAAGAGGGAACAAAAAGAGTGAGAAGCACCAAGCTCAGAGAAGGAGGATGAGGAGGAGCTGCTCTGTGGTGGAGCAGATGTCCACACTGCAGCTCATGGAGCACCACCCTGGAGCAGGGGAAAAGTGTGTGGAGGAGGGAGCAGCAGAGACAGACTGCCACAGACCGACTGCTATCCCTGCAGCCCACCCATGTGCTCTCTGGTGCCTTGCTGAAGGGTGTAACCTGCGGTGATAGCAGGGCAGGAGTTGGGAGTGAATGTCAGGCTGGGACTGGGAAGAGGGTAAGGTGTTTTCTCTGTGTGTTTTAATCATTGTCTTTTTACTTCTCAATAACCAAATTAGAAATGAAATGTATATAAATTACTTGTCAAAAGTTGAGTTCATTTCCCCCAAATTGACGCTCTATCGCCTGTGACAGTAATTGGTAAGTGATCACTCTGCCTTTATCTCACCTCATGAACTTTCTTGTTCTCATTCTTCATATTTTCTCCCCCTGTTCTGCTGGAGGCAGGAATGACCAAGCAGCTGGGTGGGAACTGGTCTGCAAGCTGGGGCCAACCCATCACCAATACAAATACAGAGTTAGGAGGGTAGCAGTTGTGTTGTTTTCCACTGTTCTGGGGGACCGAGCCATCACTGCTACTTGTCAAAGACTTCTGCTTTGCCATCAGAGAATTAATTTCTGAGGCACTGGAACACGAGGAAGTGTTGATACCAGCAACTGGAAGGTACCACCTGGACAGAACTCTCTTCTTGTCAATGTGAGAATAGTTGCTCCATACTGTTGATTTCTACACAGACTGTGGAAGCATCTACTGTCTTTTTCATCTATAAGGGTAGTAAAACACCCAACAGAAGCAAGATTTGCACCACCTCCAAACTCAGGTGTTGCCCTTTCATTTCCATGTTAATTCCTTCCTAACAGCAATCAGTGAAGGAGCTCTGTTAAGGAACTAAACTCATGAGCTTCCATTATGTGTTTCTAACCTATAATATAATTGGAAGATAAAATTCTTGATGAGCTAGCTTAAGTCATTGTCAGTTGTGCTGCCAGTCTGCTCCTGGGCCTTGCTTTACTACTGTTGAGTTTTGTGTTGCTCCTCTCAAAGATAGGGCCTTTACCACCTGCTGAATTCCTCATGGTCTCAGCTATGCAGAGGACAATGTTTATTTTTTTCCCTTTATTTATTTATTTTTTTCTTTCCTCATTTATTTGTTTATTTATTTATTTATTTATTTATTTATTTTTCATGAAGATACCAACAGAAATACAATTAGGTTATAGGCTGGAGTCAAGTTCAGATCTCAAGAGTGTGAATCCACATCAGAAGAGAGAATCCTTAGGTTCCCCTCCAAAATGGAGGGTATAGCTCTGAATTAAAATTACATGAACTTTCAGCAAGTTCTTCTTGTGTTTGCTTTTAGAAAAAAAAAAAAAAAAAAAGAAAAAAAAAAGTTTGTATGAATTTCAGTCACAACACTTCTTGTTTCACTTAAGAAGACCTTGGACAACAGTGCAGCAGAAAATATTAGCCTAAATGATTGCTGCTTTACCTTTCTCAAGGCTGATCCATGGTTTATAATTTCTTCTGCAAGAACATCTTGTACATTTTTTAATGTTAACATTTGCTGGCCCAACACAACCCCTTTCCTTTGTGCATTTGCGAAACACTGTTGCATTGAAAAACAAAATTTCTGTTCAATCACTCAGGATTACAAATTCTGTTTCTGAAGAAGGGATGTTTAGGCCTCAAATGCCTTCAACAAAAGTGCATCCATTTATTTAGCATGTTCTTCCTTATTCTATAATAAAAGCACAAGTGCTTCTGCCACACATTTTGTTGATGAATCTTTTGGGCTTATAAAAAATACTTTCTCTTCCTATTTAAAGTGCAAACTGCCTAAGCTAAATCCATAAATCTCATTAGGAAAATGTAATCATTAATTGATATTGTCATATGTCTGGTCAATCTTAACTTTCATTTTATTATTATTATTATTATTATTATTATTATTTTATTTTTAACCAACTCCTTAAAATGTTGAAAGGCAATATGAGAGAGTATGAGAGCGAAGATACCAGGTTAACAACAGTCTTTCCATAAGAAAAAAAATAATTCCTGTAAAAATGAGTAGCTGGTTTCCTAATCCCTCTGCATATATTTGTTAATGTACTTTTAAAAGTACCTGGAACCTCAAGATACCTAAACTTCTGTAATTTGTCCTAGAAAGCACACTTTAACAACAAATTTTCTTTTAACAATAAATTGTCCAGTATGAAGTTTTAAATAACATGTTTGATGCTGATGCCTCCCAGTTTACCTGTTACTTAAGGAAATATATTCAGCAACAATGGAAAGGCACATTTTGAAAATGGAGACAATTAAAACTCCCCCCTCCTTAATGCACTTCGCCCCATGTTCTTTCCCATTCAAAACTGCTTCTTTGTTTACCACTCCAAAAGGACATATCTTTTTCAAATCTCCCTTACTGTTTGTTGAACATTAAGCATACGCTTATGTGTAAGAAATAGATCTCAGAATGTATCTCTGTGAATCAGAGATATTTTTATAGTATCATAGAGCTCTGCAGTTCTGCCTTGACCAAGGTCTGGACTGTCCACGCTGTAGCTATTTGGAGTAATGCACCTTTTAAAGGGAAAAAAAAACACACACAAAAAATTGTCTTCAGTAGTGAGTTTAAAGAGGAACCTAAGATAGTACCAACCAGATCTTCCTCTTTTCTAAGCTGTGGCAGTTAGCAAACGAGAAGTAGACAGGTCAGTGACACTCCTATGTGCAATAGCTAAAATCTCTTCTTGGATGCAAATTCCACTTGTCCACAATAATCTGAAGTGCTGGTTGGAAGTGAGTTGAACCAGAAATAGAAAGTAAAAATAAGAATGAGGTAGTCCATCTGCTGAAAATTATATCCATTCTTGAATGATGTAACTCAGACAGAAAAAAATGTTCTTTTTCTCTCACACATTTAACCTTTGACTCCTCTGTTCTGTTCGGTTCCATTCTGTTCTGTTCAAGGAATGCAAATGCCGTCTTCTTTCTGGAAATATGGGCTTCACAGGGCTGCCCTATTGCAATGATTATCAACTGTTTTTTTTTTTTTTTTTTTTTTTTTTTTTTTTTGAGTTGTTACAGTCTTTGGGCAATGCTTTTATGTTTGATGTGTTCTGACCAGTACAGGTTAAAGCTTAAGCTATATCCTTGCAGTATTCTGTGTAAGAGCAACATTTCTCTTCAATGTATTATAGCTAAGCGTTTTGAAAAGCAGTGTGACCTTTCTTTTCCCCAGCACAAATACTCAATATTACAATACACATAGCACTTCTGAAAAAAAGCCTTTTTTTTTTTTTTTTTTTCCCAGTAGTCTAACAGAAATGGTCTCCATGTTGTGATGATGGACTACTCTTCATCTCCATGTGTGTATAAACACAGTGCAATGAGAAGCCAGGCTTTTTAGCTGTGGAGCCCTGAAACACTGGTAGGATTTCTACTGTCCAAATTATTGAAGTGCTTTTCTGGGAGATACAGAAAAACAGCTTCCTGTTCCTATCTACAGGGAGATACAGCTTCCAGCTCAGTCAGAGGAGAGGCAAGGGCTAGACACCTAATGTTGTTATCAATTATCTTTCTAGAGGCAATAGGTTCAAACAGGATTACAATGCAGTTTGCATAGTGAAGTCTGGGTTTATTGAGATCCAAAGATCTGAAGTGCTGATTTCTTACCATGGTGGGCATAAAAACTGTGTAGGCAATTGTGTGTTGAGGTGCATGATTTATGTTTAAACAGTTTAAGTCAGCTGTGAAAGGAGGGGCAAATCTTTAAAGATGTTTTCCTTTAATGGATTTGAGTGCAGAGGTGCAGACCTCAAGAGTCTGAGAGAAGCTCTTTCGTTAAAAGAACTTCTATTAAATATACCACTCTTTTTTCTCTTTGTTACTTGGCTATGTTCTTTTCTTTCTCAGGGAGTGTAGCCTGTATTTCTTGTGGAAACAGTGACTCAAAGGACAGCAAAGGAAAAACTGGACATTACTGAAGAAGGCAGATGAGGTAATTAGGTCTGGAATAAAAAAATGCATGTTTTGGATATTACACTAATGCTTTCACAAACTGCTCTCCCCTCCTGTCTGAATTCAGGAAAGTCAATGACGTCTATGCTTGCTTAATTATAAAGCTTCATTATTTCCTATACCACAAAGTCTGCTTTTTGTTTTTATAAGGGCTTGGCATAATCTTTTTTTGTAAATGCCAAGAACAATGCCAATTAGCCTGTGGGTAATGGTGATCAATTGTAGTAGAAAGAAGTCATCTGAAGTCATACAGCTGTTTGTGCACCTACTGGCTTTGCCTTGTGCAGAGCAGTGCTGAGTTGTCCAATGCCTCCATCATGATGAGCAATAATCTTCCAAACTGTCTATAGCTGACCATAAGGAGAACATCCAATTATCCTGCAGCATCTGAGGTATGATGTATGTGTGCATATATATAAACTGCATTTTGCAGCCTGGAGACACACAGAGTATGTATCATCAAGCTGCTTTTTTCCCTTTTCAGTACTGGCTGGCATTTTCTGAATGGAAAGTTTAAAATGCACATTCTTCCAAGCAGGACAACCACAAAGCAGTTTATTTTTGCAGCAAGTATTTTTGGAAATGGAGCCCTTCCCTTGCACATTCCTTATGCTAATGTTCTTTAAACACCAGTTTAAACACATACTGCCACTGGCTCCTTCTCTTAATGAAACTTCCATCATTTCTAGACAATGTCCTACACTTTCCTCACAGTGTGCTGCACATTCTTGTATCAGATATTTGTACCCTTACTGGAACACTGCTTGCTCCAGAATTATCTGGCAGTCCTGCTTCAGTCTATTTATTCCATCACATGATTGTTTTAGTGTTGTTTGAAGCACTATTTTGGAGCCAGACATAATCATATTATACAGTTCCTCACCTTATTAACTGACAGAGAACTGTTCCCCATTAGACAATTGATCCTGGGCAGATGAAGCCATTAAAAACAGTACTAATTAGCTGAAGAGTGGAGACAGTAATATAGGCTGCATCACTTCCTTTCATGCTTAGGGAAGTTCATGTTCCAGACAAATAATAATTGATATGTAGTCTTCCTTAATTGTGGTTGTTAACAGCCAGTATTATAATGACAGGCTGACAATCTCTGTCTAGCCTATTGTATGTTTATTTCTGAATCCAAGAACCACTGAATAACGTTTTTGGTTTAACTTGAACTTCACAGAATATACTTTAAATGTCACTGTAATGAGAGTTGGGCAGCTAACCTTAACTTGTGAGTTATTCCCAACATGTCTCCAGGTGTCAGCTGTTTGTCTTGGAAGACTGGGTGCCCATAATTACATGGAATTATGGCATGATACATTAGAATAAAAAAAACAGATGGTTTGAATAGGAATCCAAAAAATACTGCATTAGATCTGTAAGCAAGAGTACTAGGCATCTAACTGAATTTCAGTATAGTAACTGTAGCCGATAGGGTTAGAAAATCATGTAGTCTTTAAACAAAAGAGTGTTTTGATTTCCTTCTCAAAAAAGTGCATTCTGTTTTTGAAGATCTACATACATATATTCACATACATATATATGTGTGCATGTGTATGCACGTGTACTGCATATATTGCATTTGTTACAGGAAGTTAGTAGCACTCTCTAGAATTTATTTTGTATAAACATGTTCATTGTTATCCTCTATTTCACTCATGATTATCCAAAATATTTCTTCCTGAGCTAAAAGTTGTAGATGTGGGGTGATTTTTATTTTCTTCAGGTACTCTGACCAAACACTCATCTGTCCTAGAATTCAACTAGAAAAAATTCTAAGTAAAATCATAAAACTTAGTTTCATCAGAAAGAATTAACACTTGAAACAGCAAGCATCAAATGCCTTTAGTTGATAAAGTTCTTTTGATATTAAAGAGTGAACAGCCATTTTAAAACTATATTGAACTTCAAAACTTTATTTTCCTTCCCCATCTGTTTTCCTTAAAAAAATGAACCAAGAAAAATTGAAACTTCAAGAAAATTAAATTCAATAAAAGTAATATGTGAGAGAGATTAAAAGATGACAGATATCAAAATTCTACATATTACAGCTCTGACGATAACTGGCTAAATATATAGGGTTTCTTTCAATTTCTTTCATTGTTCCTCTACTTACTGCTCTTCTGTTATCAAAACGTCCTGTATTTTTGGGTTTGGGGAGGAAGTTTGTGGTTTCAGAATAGTGTTCTGAGTTAGTCGCTTTGGATTTTATTGCTGACTGTGAGATCTTACATAGGTCACTGACAGCCAAATCCCCCTTCCTTTATTTATTTGGATAGTCAGTCCTATTAAAGCCCGCCGATGAAATTCTGGCCACACTGAAGTCAGTGGCAAGACTCCAATTAACTTTAAGGGAATGAGGATTTTCTGTTAAGATTCTAGTCTTCTGTATGTATCTAAACAAGTAGTTAAGCATAGTCCTATCTTGCTTCTCAAGATGTTTACCTATTTTGCTTCTCAAGATGAAGTTTACCATTCATTCACATTACTAGTATTCTGACACAGGATACGTGACAACTTCACCATACTCTACAGATTTAAGATGAGGGGAAGAGCCTGACCCTCATTAATGTCCTGGCACGTCTCACAGTCTATCATTCGTATGGTCTTGATGGTTTGGGCACTTTCATGGAGGGTGCAAACTTTCTATTATTCAGACATTAAGAGATGCCTAGATTTAAGCTCTTCTACAGTAATATTTTTACCTCTTTATTTTCTTTGAGAACTTTAATATTTTCATTTTTTGAGCTATTATTACTTTTTCCTGCCCACCCTTTATTACAGTGAAAGTTTTGTGTGAATCAAAAAAGCCAAATTTTGCCCTTTAACTCAACAAAGTCACTGTCTGTTTTTTTCTCAAGTTTACAAACTCCATTGAAGTCACTGGTGTGACTTTGACTTGCGTGGATTTTGGATTAGGCCCATACGAACTGTAGATGCTGTTGGCAAAATTAGCTCAGCAGTGAAGAGGGCGAAAGGATATGTGGGGACAAGAACAGTAATTTACAACACTGCACACAGATGGTTGTAATTCATAACATTGGATGCATCCAGGGCCTTTTTTTTTTTTTTCCTTTGGAGGGAAGACACGTAAAAATATTTTGGACAGAATATGAGAAGGGTACATGCATATAGTCACACATACACGGTCATAAGAAACAATTCTCTAGTGATTTGGAATTCTATGGGGTCAAAACCCTTCACTGATTTTGTTAGTATTTTAGAGATGTCCTTTGTCCTTCAAGTGGGGGAATGGCACTAGGAGTGAGTTTTTTGTCATGGGTACTTACATGTAACACACTTCTGTATTTTTGCATGCCAAATCCATCTTTCTCAATGTCCAATTCTTCTGCTTTATGCCATTCAATTTATTCAAATAAAGCCAAATATTATATGGAAAACTGCTGAAAATCAAAAGTTGTAGCAAGCTAGTGCAAAATCTTCAAAGGCCAAAGCACAGGGGCTCTGTGATTCAAAGAAGTAGAAGACAATGGGAATGTCTCCTGATGTATGTTCAAATTTGGGAATACTTCTGGCTGTTAACTAAATGGAAAAATATCACATCAGATATGATCATTTGACAGTCCTATAAAACTAATGAGTTAAGCTGTGTAAGACACCATAATCCCTTTTCACAAAAAGGACTGGAAAAGGATGGGGAATCAAGAGAAGATGGTTGCTGGAGCACAGCTAGAAAAGCACTGTGCCTGCTGTGCTAAATAGTTGTCTGTGTTCTTTTTTCTTTATTAGGAAACAGTAATGGTGCTTGGCAATGGTCAAGTTTTTAGAGACCCATTTATAAATTAATACAACTCAGTAAAATATTAACTGTAGTAACTAGATAATTCATAAATATATTTATGTTTATATCTATGTCCATATATATGATAACAAAACTAGATTTACAGTTTACAGTGATATAACAGTAATAGTAGTAGTAATAATAATAATAAACTTTAGTAAGCTTGCTAGATCAGTTAGTATAAGTCCTGTTAGTGTCATTAAGGTCACAGAAATGATACTGGTTTATACATTTAAAAATTGACCTAGTGATTTAGCTTGATCATTAGAAGAAGACTTTTGTACATTTTAATATATATTAATTGTCTTTTTGCCATCACTTACAATTACATTTTCTCAGATGGAAAGATCGGGGAGGAAAGAATGCAGAGTATTTTCAGTTTTTACAACTTGAAAAAAAAATAGATGGGAAATGACTCAATGTAATTAAAATGTTTCCCCAATGACAAGGGTCACAAAAACCTCAGACTTGTGTCTCACTGTCTGGGTCGAACTTCTAGAGTTAGTTATTTCTTTGGAGGAAGTTCATTGATTTGAGTTTCCCTCAAGATTTTCTCATATTTTTTGATATGTTGTATTTTTTCCCCCTTCCACAGTCTTAATCTTTCTATTGTATAAGAGTCTCCTTTCTGACCCAAATTAACTGAAATCAATGAAAAAAGATAGTTCTGAAAAAAGAAAAAAAAAAAAAAAAGGACATTTCTCAGACTAAGACAACCACTGGATCTAGGCCTTTCACTTTCTCTGTGCTGATGGTGTTGTTGGTATTGAAGGTGTTTTCAAGCTGTCTATCAAACTGGTTTAAGTCTTTTAACACATCATTTCTCACTGTCTGTCCCCCACTATTTCTCCTAGTTGTCATTCAAATTGTTCCACTAAGAGAACAAATAAATGCATGCCATGAAAACTAGCAAGATGATATAATGAATGAGTTACAATAAATGCCCCCAGCATAAAACAATTATGTACCTGCTATTGTCAAAAACATTCAACATTCCCTTTGTTGAAAAGGAAACAGCTATAAATTATTCACTGGGGCACTGAAACTCTTTTCTTTTTTCTCTCTTTTTTTTTTTTTTTTTTTTTTTCGTTGCTTCCAATTAATTCTTCCCTGAACATCCCTAGGTATTTAGCTGAGGGTAGAAATTTACATGCAGGGAATTTTAGCTGTTTCTTAGGATTGTCAGACTGAGTGTCCAAATTAAAAATAATTAAAAACTTTACCACATTTTACTGTGTATAATCAGAGCTCAGTTATAAATAATATCATTCAGGATTGGTATAGGTTATATGTATTCATGGGTAAATATAAGTGGTTGTTTAACCCAGAGACCTTCTCATTCCCAATAGCTCTGCAAGCTCTGATGTCTTCAACTCTCTTTCTCATTTCAGAATTTGCTTTTTCCTGAAATATGTACCTCAGCCTTGCACTATTCTTATTTCCTTTAATGACATTTTTTGTGTTTTTTCAAAAGATACAGTTTTCCTGAAGATATAGAAATCCTGAAGATTTTAAAGAAATAATGCTTTTAAAGAGGATTACTGAAGGTGAAGATTGAACAATTGTGAAAACAGCAAAGAGAGATTTTTATATATACCAGCTTCCTGCCAAACTATCTTCATGCACTGAGTCCCAGAGTAATGACAACATGCAAAATTAATGTTCTGTCCTCACTCAGGAAGCTGTGGGATGAGGTCCAAATGGGGTCCTTGTTCTCTTTATCGTCATAAACCTAGAACATAACAGGGCATCTAGAATAATTAAAGAAAGAAAGAAAAAAAAAGATAAAGCATCTTTTTATTCATGGGATGGGCCAAATAAATGCCTCTGATAATGATTCCAGATGGCACTAACACATGCCTTCTGTAAGCCCTAAAAGCCCTCTGTATTTCTGTTTTTGATAAAAGTCTAGACCTTCTGCTTTACCTTTGTGCCCATGAATGTAATTGTCTATGCAGAAAGAGGGTTACTTGGTGGGATTTGCCAATTTGTAGCTTTCCAAGCATGAAGGACACATACTGAAAGTGGACCAGACCATGCAAGCTGACACAAAGGTGTATCTCCATCTACCTCTCCAAGACAGAAGCCCGTGTCAGTTTGGGCACGTGTCCAGTGTATGGTTGTAACAGTGGATTCTACAGTCCAGCTGTAAATGTTAGACTGGACTTTCTGTGGTAGCCAAAGGCTTGAATGAGGAATGGTCTAGGTTAAATGCACATGGAATGCATGAACCATGCCATTAACCTAAGAGCCCTGTAGTAGCAGAGAAAATCTGCAGTTACTTCCTAGCAAATTCCAGTCTGTTAAAAGTCATGCTCTTTTGATTCACAAACAGCATGTGAAGAAGAGGTGAGAGGCACTTGTCATGGCAGAGAAAAGCCAGTCTGATTCAGTGAGAGAGACTCTACATTCTTTATGAGACAATAATCCAAAATCCCAAGAAAAGAAAGTGTAGAAAATGGGGATGGCTTTGTTTTCCTTTGATTTTTTAAGAAGGACACCTTTTAAATTCTTTCTGAAATATATTGTTTATTTGGTATACACTGCTTTGATATATGCTGTTTTGTTGGGAATCAGCATAACTAACGGTTCACTAAAAGGAAACCCTGTCCTCTAAACTACCAAAACCCATCAGACAGTATTCAGAGATGTATGATACAAGCATGACTCAACAGACACCTGTGTTTTAAGTCCCTTTGTAATCCAGTGATACTGTGTGTACAAGATGAAGTGCAGTCAGTTTATGATGTGTTTATGATGTTACATGAGGTGGTTGCTTTTGATACCATCAGACTAACCTCAATGACCCAGGAGTTTCCTCTTGGTTTTGAGTCTGTTGTAATTAAAGCAGCTCTAAGAGCAGTGAAATTTAGGGAGAAGATTAGCCCAGATGCTGTACTTTGCTAAGCACTCCTCACTGCCTGCACCAGAGCTGTCCTTTACCAGTTCAGTCGCAGTTACTGCTGGGAATAGAAATTTAGTAGAAGTTCTGGATGAAGAGAAGGTAGATCCTGTATCAATGTTGCAAAGAATGGAGTAGACTGCTGTGTCTGGTTGCTGTTTTTTTAGTGATATTTTTTAAAAATGGAAGAAGTATTGATCACATTATATATATATATATATATATATATATATTTCCCGTTTTCCTAAAGGAACAATCTTAAATATTTCTGGGATTTTTGTATGTAAAGTGTGCTCAGCTGAACAAGGAATGTTTTCTTTAAAGATGTGTAACCAAAGCAAGATAAATGAAAAGTTACATTGATAATCTTGCTCATCCAGTTGCAAATAGTGTCTATGCCCACTTATGAATCTGTCCTGAAAAATCAAATGTTTGAAAACAGGAGAATATGCTCCTTCCAATTTCCCCCCCTTCAAGCATATTTGACTTTACTTCAAAGATAGTGTTTGAGTGCATGAACACACATATTTCAGCAAATAAATTATTATGTGAAAATGCTTGGCTTAGTTCTACTGACTGATACTGTTAACCATCACAATACTGACTCAGAATTACACTCACTAAAAATACTGATTAAATCATTTGAACACAATCATAGGAATACATTCTTTTCCATGAATATTAAAATGGATAGTTTTCAGGAGAACTATGGGAATTTGGAAACTCAAATGGATAAATGGTTTATGTTAAAAAGAAAAGACACTTTATGAGCTCCACTTTTAAGTGTTATTTATATATATATATTTGTATTTTATATCTGAGAATGAACATAGAAAATAAATTAAAGTGTTACTTATCAATTTAGACTAAAATGTAGAATTAAAAAATCAATATTTCTAGAAAGTAAATAGTGTTAAACTTTTACTTGCTTAAGCCAATATTCTGTGCTTTAAAAAGTATATGCTGTAATTGGTAAACAGATTCATCAAATTTACTTTCCAAGACTCTTCTAAGATTCCTCTCTAGTTGTGCACAGCCTGGTAAGAAATGAAAATACAGAACAAAAGAAGCTTTCTCCAGATTTTGGGTGGGATTGAACTGAACTTTTTGTGACAGCTCTGGCAACTTTACACATACTTATTAATACAAAAGCTGTTTGGTCATGTTGGCTCCTTGGCCCTTTGCTTCTTTATTTCTTCATAAGGATGCCTACATGTGAGTTTTGTAACCATTAAATGTAATTAATAGCAGCACATTGCTAGAAAGTCAGACATAATTGATTTCTTATTTTTTCTGTGCTAAAGATCAAGGGGCTATATCCTTCTTCTGCCATTATGCATGCAGAGCTATAGGAGAATGGAATGGACCCTCTGGGACAAGTCTAATATCCGGTACACTGCTGTCTACCAGATCCTTATTATAAAAAGCTTTCTACTGTAGCCAAGCTGTGAAAAAGCTCATGCTGTAGTGGCTGCAAAATGAGCAACTTTGATTACGTAGTCCCCATCAAGAGTAAGGTTATAAGTTAGCAAATTGAATTCCTGAACAAGACCTATTCATCAAATGAATCTGAATAGCAAGTGTTTTCAAGGAGATTACAACACATTTTGGGGCAGTAAGAAAAGATGATGTGTTTGGTGGAGAGTTTACTCTTGACTGTATCTGTTACTTGTAAAAATTAATGCTAAGTGATTTTTTCCAGGAATATTAAATCAAATGAATTTCAGAAGGACCATAAGTATTTAGGAACTCAAATGGGTGAACAGTTTGTGCCAGAAAGAGAGCACATTTTATTTTAGTACTTTCAAACAGGCAAAGATTAAATGATTCATTTTGAAAACATCAGAACAAAACCTATTTGCTTTCTCCATCAAAATGATCTTTTCTACTGAAAAGATTGAGCTGAAAATAAATAAAAAGACATATGCCTCATTTTAGAGGGCTCCAACCTGCAGAAAAAATCTGGCTTTAGTCAATGTCTTCATTAGAATCTTTTTCAAATTTTTGATTAAGAGAAATCTAGAATATTTTAAAAGGTGTTTTAAGGAACACATGCTTATGACATTGGTACATCTTGATCTGCTCATAATGCCTGCATTTTAATCTGCTTGTAATTAGGAAGAAGCAGGAGGCTGGTGTTTACCAACCCATCTGAAGCAACCTATTGCCCCATTATTATCTTCTGTAGCAAAAATTACAAGTTTCAGGTTTTCTGACAGCAAAGCAAAATATGTTGGTCAGCATAAGGATGAAGAAACGATAGCAGAAGCCTTCCTTTCTCCATCCTGTATTCCTCACTAGGAAGAACAGAACAGTATTGCTTGTAGCAAAGGAATTGTGTGGAACAGCTATACCCTAGATCAGACCTGTAAACTAGGGGGATCAGAAGTTCATGGTGTTTTCATATTGTGTCCTGCCCTGCTGTGGGGAATAAATATGATGACAGTAAACTCCCTGCTCTGGCAACAGGTACTGGAATAGAAAAATTCAGATATTAGGTGAATGATAACTTTAGATGATGCATGGAATACAATAAAGAATGAAGAGATAACAAAGAGCTTTTCCAAATGCTGGAAGAAGTGAAACCCTTTCCTTCTCAGGGAGAGTGATTTTGTGTAAATGGACATAAACCTGTACACAACAGTTTCCCATTATCTAAAACAGGTACAACATTGCCTTATTGTAAGGGTCATCCCCTACAAGAAGAGTTCACTGGTAGGATTCAAATTGTAAAAATCAATGGTTACATTCCAAAAGTCTGCAGATGCTGCAATCTAGACAATTACAATGCATATCTGTTGTCCTTTGTTATGTTACCTGTCACAGTGTACAAAGTGTGCAGAAGTTTAAGTGATGTAGCACATGATTAATACAGAAAAGCACCAAAATGCTAGTAAACCAAATGAGGACACACCTAAAATTATTTCACAGGAAAACTCTGAAGACTCTGATTTCTGTCTTTCATCCATTACTCCTGGGGGCTCACTTTCAGCACTCCTTGGAATAAACCCATTTATTCCTCAGCATTTCCTAAAGACTCTCAGCATTCCCTACACCTCTCTATTTTTGGTGCAGTTGTTTCTGTGAATTCCAAACTGAAGTACAAAGGACCAAGAAAAACCTCTTGAGTGGCATAACCTGCTGTGACAGGCTTTATTCCTTGCAGAAACTTACAAATTGCTGTTTTCAGACATGTATTTACATTTACCCCCATTATTCCAGTGAGAAGGCTGATTACTGTAGTGATTTAGAAACTTCTCTTCTCTAACCTAACTTTATTTCCAATCAGTTTGTATTTATTTATTTCCTTTATTTGACATTTACTGTCATTGCATATTCACAAACAAAAATCATATTACCCCTCACTTCTCATTCTGGTGGCCTAACAAGTCCAGTTTTTAATTTTTCCCATGTAAGATAGAACTGTGCTGACCATTGTATTGCATGTTCAGTGTAGTTATTTTAGTTGTAATTTACTGTTTTGGATGTTGATGTCCCAAACAGTAGCTCTGGTTAGAGTGATTTTGACAAGAAGAAGTTATACAATGAGAAATACAAAACTTAAGATGGAAGGTTTGCCAACCTACAATGGTATAAATGTGCGTAATTTAACTATGCTTTTATGATCGTCTTCTTTGGACAGAGCTTTAATCTTACACATCTTTGAGACAGATCTCCTATTTGACACTGAGCAAGGCTTTTTGCAACCACTTTAGCCACTCTCTAAAAGCTCATTAAACTGTTAATTGAATCCAATTCATAATATAAAAATCCTCTGTTTTCACTTCTGCGTCAGTTGGATAGAATATTAGCTTTTCCTCATTACAGATTAAAAAATATCTAGTCACCAAAGCATTGATTAGAGAGGCAACAAGGAGGGAGCAGCTTTTCATTTTGTCTCATGGACTATGCTGGAAGGAACAGTAGCTTCAGACCCTAAAATCTTCTGACTACCTGTAGAAAGGTAAGTGCAGAAACATCAAGCCAACCTATTCCTGAGGCAATTTAGCTATTTGTTGAAAGTTTGAAATAATTTAATATAGTACTTGTTGCAGAAGGGCCTTAATTGATATACAGAGGCAATATATCTCAGTGCAACAATTTAGTCTCAACCTTAAAGACATGCTGATGTGGTTTATTTTTGTGTTATTTATGTAGTGTGTGTTCTGCCCTCCGCTGGGCAGCACGATTTTCAAACATGACTGAGAACAAAAGGTTTGAGAGTAACTTTGGGAGTGAATTAAAAGGGACAAATCAGAATCTCTGGAAGTTTTCTTCACCAGTGAATTGCTCATGAACTGTTTAATGATCCTGCCTGACATCTCTTCATATGTTTTGATAACTGTCCACAGCTTTTTTATAGAATTCCTTCCTAATGTTTTAAGACCATGTTAGTGAATTTCTCTTCTGCTATTTGCATGCACAGAGTAAGCCTCTTTGTATGGAAGATTTTACTCTCAAATTTGGGAAGGCAACCCATTATCCCAGGATAAGTCTTCATATTTCTCTTAACAGATGAGCAGAATACTTGTATTTCAACCTTAACCATTCACCACAGAAAAGGAAAAAAATGCTATCTTAATGTCTCTTGGATGAGCCATCTTTCTTGTGCATTACATGTAAGGCTTATTATATATTTGTCTGCACTCTCTATACCTGGATATTCAGCAAAGGTTGTTCACAATAATATAAAAAATGAATAGTTAGATATCAGTACTGCATTATTCATTATTTGTCTTACTAGAAGAACAAATGCTCTACATAATAAAGTATATTTTCTTTGCTTTGAAAGTAAGTAGTTGTTTCAGTTTCAAATAAAGCAGGCATGAGGGAGAAGGGCAGTTTACAAGCATAAGAAAGAAGAATAGTTTACAGATTTAGCATTTCTTCAGATTGTACGCTGCAGTCCTGTTCACAGCATATATCTCCTCTGATTTTTAGAATTACAGCACAACATCAAGAGAAGTTGAGAACTAAGATTACCCTATAACAATGTTTTTGTTCCAAAGAAGTACATCTCATCAAAGAAACTGATGATAGCAGAGCCAAAACAATATGTGTGGTTTCAGATTTTGGTACATTTAATCCAAAAAGAGATAGCAAATGCAGAGTTTTTGTCTGAAACTGCATATTTCCATAGATATGATATGACAACTGACGAATCTTAGCCATCAGAGGTGATTTGGTAGAAATGATACAGCTGGCAATACTGCTGTCAAGAAAGTGAGAAAATAAGGTCTAACTTGTAATCTCTTTCCCTTATGTGACTGCAGAGGTATGTATGGAATAACAGTTTTATTAGATGAAAATACATCTAGGTTGCAAATATTTTGATTGTGAGACAAATCTCAGGGTTTTCCTATGATCTCTAAAAATCTTCCCAGACACTGTTTTCAGGGTGGGAATAATAAACAGTATGTGCATTGGCTAAGAACATTTACTGGCAGAGATACACTCTGGGGGAAAGTAGAGCATGCCTTTCAGATTGTCACAGTACAATGTCTAAGTATACTGATTGGCAAAATATATTAAAAAAAGAAAGAGCATTTTTTATTTTACTTACTCAGACATTTCATCACTAAAATTATCTGCATTCTAAAAAATAAATATATACAGTATGGACTCAAGCTCTAATTTACATCCAGGTAGTTCTGCTGAGGTTGAAAATAAGGTTTCCTGTTCTTACCAGAAAATACATCTCTACACCAAAGAAAACATGTTTGTATCAGAGAAAATAAAAGGCAATGTGTTCCATTATGGATGATTAACAAAAGGTTTATTTTGAAAAAAATAATTGACAGCAACCTCCAGATATATTCATATTTTAAGTGCCTCTTAATAGAAAAATACACTAAATCATTTTATATGTATCCACGAAGCAGTTATGATTTGTTGTATAGCAAGATGTATTCTGCTCTAATCTGCTGTGCTGTAAATGAAGTTAATGGAGCTAGATTGAAATAAAAGCTGCAATTAAACCAAGGAAAAGTAATTGAAGGAAATAATGTTGCAACATTGTAGTAACAATGCAGGAAATCTCAATGAGAAGCTCCATAGAAGCAGCAGATGATTTTATTTTAAAATTAAATAGAAACAAAAATGCTTGTGCTCATTCTAGCTCACAGTCTCATACTCACATGCTCACAAACAGCACGATGGTGGTATCCAAGTAATCAGTCTAGGAGAGACAAGAGAAGCAGTTTTTTTAGTTCTCCTTTTCAAAACTCTTGGATTTTTCTTAGACTGGTAACCATATGCTTGCTTTGGATGAACCTTTTTAACCCTTTAGGAAGTGACCATGTTAACTCTACCCTGACCCACCTCTGTGAACAACAAGGTTTACTTCCTTCTTTGTGTCCCTACCTGGGTGCCTTGTGAAGCTGTGGTGGTTTTACCGTGCTAGGCAGCTGAGCACCACAACCGCTCTCTCACTCCCCCTCCTCAGATGAGGAGGGGAAGAAGTAAAGGAAAGAACAACTCATGGGTTGAGATAAGGATAATTTAATTAAAGAGAAAAAAATATTATTAAGGAAATATTATTATTAATTAAACAATTCAACTAAAGGGAAAAAAGGGAAAGGGGAAGAGGGAAGGGGAAAGGGAATAACAAAACAAGTAAAGGCTATGTGGAAGTGCAGAGGAAAGAAATTACTCTCTGCTTCCCACAAATGAGCGATGCTTGACCACATCCTTGAAGCAGGGCCTCAACGCACATAGCCAGTGTTCAGGAGGAGGACAAATGTTTTCGCAACGAGAGCCCACCCCTCCCCTCTTCTTCCTTTTTCCACCTTTTATTGCTGAGTGTGACATCACATGGCATGGAATATCCCTTTGGTTGGTTTAGGTCAGCTGCCCTGGTGATGTTTCTTTCTCACTTTTTTGCCCACCCCCTAGGAGGGTTAGAGAGAGTCCTGATGCTGTGCCAGCACTTCTCAGCAGCAGACACAACACTGGTGTGATACCACTGCTGTTCTAGCTACAAGTGCAGAGCACAGCATTGTATGGGCTGCTGCAGGGAAAGTTAACATCCCAGCCAGACCCAGTACACCGCTCGATACACCGCTCTCTGACACACTAACTTTGTGAGCATAGTATAATGCCTGTTTCATCCCTACTGCTCCCCAAGATACATGAGAAACTGTGTTGCCTGATAAACCCTACTGCATTTTGGAAATTTTGGCCCCTGAAACTGTAGAGGAATGAAATTTCATTAAATGGATGAGAAGTGTATTACTATTATTATGTTAATGAAATTGCTATTTAAAGAATTGTAAGGCACACCTGTTGAACATCAGACACCTTACTAAATAAAAAAAGTCCCCAAATGACACTACAGTTTCAGAAGATCCTTTAGGTGTGCTCCAGGTCTTAAGATTCAATGCCAAACATTTTTTTTTTTCCAGCTGTATGCATTAAAATTAATCATCAGCCATGTGACTAAGGCTGTCATAGTATAGATACACATATGTAAATTAATACAAACATTTTTTTGAGTAATAGACTATTCATAAATATTTGCTACTGTGCCTGCTCAGTATATATGTGAGCGTATGTATAATCTGAATATATTCATACCGTAATCAGTACAACTCTGTTGTAAATTACAGCTTTAAATAAATAACTATGAAAATGGAAGCAAATTAGCTTTTGAAGAGGTAAACAGATTTGATGTTTTTATGTTGCTATGTCATTTTAAGGGACTGTGTATGTTAATTGAATACCAAGTTTATTTTATTTATTTTTAAATTGATTGCTATTACTTTATAACTTGTCATGTAGCATCTCTTGGAGATGTTTCAGGGAAAAAAAAAAAGTAAAAAAGTAAAGGGTAATTTAAAATCAAGTAGTTGAATAAAGAATAATATTCCTTTTTTCCTGTCTAGAAAATAAAGTCCTGGAACTATGAAACTGCATCTATACTGAGAAAAGTGATGCTAGTCACACAAAGCAGAGAAAGTGCCTCTGATCAAGGATAATTGCATAATTTTAATTTACTGGATGACTCCACTTAGATCTGTTGTGAAAAGTCAGATTATGAAACATAAGCACTGTCCAAACTGATGTCTGGTATCATATCTGTAAAAATGTGTGTTGCTTTAAGAGGCCACTCTTCGGTTACCGCACTCCCAGAGGTTGATGTTTTTTCCACGTGTGATATAAACTAATAGCTGATCATAAATTGTAGAGTGGAAACAATTATTTTTAGTATCACCTGTCCTGTAAGGTACAATGGCTGAATGTCTGAATTTTGGAGGGGCATTTATCTATGAGAAAAAAGTAGCTTTTTTTTTTTTTTAAAAAAAAAAAAAAATCTTCACGAAGTTTATTATTTCTGGATTATTGCGAAATGCTTTTGCAATTTATCATTGCAAATGCTCTTATTTAATGCACTTTCTACAGAAGTTGTCTAGAATAAATGGAGAAATAGGTATGTAATGAAAAGGATAGAAATGAAATCAGATAGATTTAAATATGCAGTGAAACTTCCCTTCCACCTCCTCCTTAAAAAAAAAAAAAAAAAAAAAAAAAAAAAAAGTTGTATAATTACATGAGTAATCTAAAATAGTGTATCTGTGCCATGATCTGACCTTACCTATGGTAAGAAACCTTAATAAACTGTTATTCTAGATTTCCAGGATTGTACCTGAGATCCAGTTCTAGACTTGAGGTTCAGATTGTTAAAATAAATCAGTTTTAAGGAATTTCTACACTGTAAAAACACAGGTTTATTCATCCATTGGTCCACAGTAGGATGTGTGTGAAAAACAGAATATGTTTTTAATGCAATCTGCATATATAAATCTTTCAAATAGAAAACAAAAATCTCTTGTTTATATTCCTAGATTAAATCTACATTAAAATGGAATCAGAGTTGAGATGATGTATCAGTAAGCTAAAGTGAAATGCTTTGAAGGAATTCCTCTGAAAAAAGAAGGGATAAATTTTGGAAATTTAGATTCAAGGCAAATCTTAATAGAAATCTAAGCTGCAGAAATCTAACTACTAATGTACTCAGATAACCTTAACTCTGCCCATTAGCAATCCTTTTAAACTATCAGGCAATTATTTTTTTGTAATTGCTTTTGCACAGTCCAATTAGATGAAACCATTCCTGTTAGATTGTTTTCTTTTTTATTTTCTCTTGTAGTGTTACTAGAGAGTGAAATTAATGTTCTCTGCATCTCTCTGCATCTTAAGTCTTGTTTACACTCCGTATTGATGACACCAATTCAACTGAACAAATGCTGGCAGCGCTGACAAAAGTCTTAGAGAGGTTGCTGACTGCCAACATCATTTCAGTACTGCCTTAGTTAGGCTTGCTCCTAGCTGGGAGAGCTGGCATGGTGTTGAAAAGGGTTTTTATTGTCTAGATCAGAGCTCTCTACTCTGCTACACTTAATTGCTGCAAGATGTCCTTTTTAGATAGGTGTTTTCGAAGTTGTTGTCAGACTAGTGATAGATAATGTTGGGTCTGAGAAAATTTAAATAGTTTGTGAAGCATAAGAAAGAAAAACCTTTGCGTGTTTGAGTCTTTGGAGGTCTTGGGGCTAGGTATAATACCTGGAAAAGAACATGATCGTTTTCGGGCCTCTCTGTTTTTCCTGATATTATGTTAGCATTTCCAGGAGTCCATTAAGATTTCATGTTCAAGGTTTTGAATATTTCCCATTCAGACTATTCCACACACCAAACATTCAAGGTATATATACCATATTATACTATATTTAGGCTTCTACTTAAGCAGGATGCAAAGTCAGTTTGATATTTAGTCATGGGCAGACTAGATGTGTAGCAGTAGCCACCTTAGAAAAAATTACACTGCCTCCTGTCAGCAGTTTGGCTAAACTGTTCCTTGAAATTCCTATTACGACCTGTTTCCTACCCATGCTGCTCATCACCCAGAAGTGCAGCCTCCTAAACTTGGTTTGGCAGTTGGCTCCTTACTTCTCATTCTTCTTATCTCCACCATCCACTCAAGTTTACACCAGAAGTTACTCTCCCTCTGCACAGAAAATATAGTCTGTGCTTTTTCCTTGCTATTTGCTCTGTGCCAAAGCAGTTATTATGGAAAGGACAGCATGCTTTTAGATAGGCAGCCTTGTGTCACACTTGTGTCACACTAAATTGTATTTAAATCAATTTTCCTAGTCAAAGGTAGAAGACTAAATATATTTTTCCAGCCTCTAGAATTAATGAATATAATTTAACACAAAGTTCCAGTAGTTGTAATTAAGTGGATCTGTGTTGTGTGTCCATATGCTTCAACCATACTTGTCTCAGTTTCTCCTTATGTCTCTTACAACTTCAGTTCTCTTTCCTCATGATAATCTCGAGTTTTCCCTCATATCCCAAACAGTCCATTACAGTATCCTCATCTGCCTGGAATCTTGCTGCTTGTATAGAGGGTGAACAATGCCAAGCCGATTTTGAATCACATTTTGTTGATTGCCCCATCATGCCGATTGGTGAAAAAAACATGCATAGCCCTCGAGTTCATACTGCTTTTTAAAATCTGTTTTCTCATGCTGAGCTCTTTAGGTGTCCCCCCAACACAGACACTGTTTTCACAAATCTTGTCTAAGCTCCACAGCTTAGAAATTTCTGAACTCCAGTTAAGTCTACCATCCATGAAACCATCCAGTGAGTTGAAAAAATCATGCTGAAATTGACAGACAGATGAATGGCCATAGTCTTGTGGAGGAAGTTTGATTCTCCTCACTCACCTTTAAGCATAACTGCACTCTGTGTGTGATGAGAGGATGGATGCATGGTATAGTTCTGCATCAGCTTAAACCAGCTAAGCACAAGATGGCAACCAGCAATGCAATCCCATTGCTTACCATTTGTTCTTTCTATGGCCTTGCGTGAGAAAAAGAATTAGTAGAATTCTGATCTGCTATTTTCATGGCCTTGTACACTAAATAGTGTATAAGTAGTGGGGGAGACATAGATACTAAGCAGGCAATAACTAATAACCTTGCTCTAGCAGTGTCTGTACCTCTGTTCCCAGTCCTTTCTGGAGCTGCCCCACAAAAATCTGTTGTCACCATGCATCAAGAGATACAGATATATCTGTACATGTATATTATGCACATGTATATACATATGTATGTGGATCCCACGGGTAGGAATTGGTATCCAGTCTTTAAAAGGATGAGTGTTTTTCCTTATGGGGGGTGGTAAAAAAGTACTAGTGTTTTCTGAACTGACTGATCACTTTTGCAATCATCGTAAAGCAGAAGACTCAGGCTCCCAAGTGGGAGTGGCAACTGCAGCCCTCTTTAAAGACTTGTGTCAAAGCATGCATGAGTGACAGAAGAGAATTGGTACTTTGGTCAAAATGTACCAAACGTGCCAAAATGAGGGGAGATGGAGAAGGAGAAGGAAGGAAGAGTTCCAGATTTTAGTTTGTAGTTAAGAGACTTAACCAGATGAAGGGAGCCCAAACATCAGAAATGTTTGTGTGTTTTACATGTGTCAAGCTTTGAATAACAACAGCTTCTGAGGGATTTGAATTGCTATAACTTCTTATTGGAAGTTTTATATATTATATATTCGGAAAAAATCACACTACCTTAAAAATTGTATTTTTTTACGATTCAGGAAAACTGATTGCTTAAAAATAGGTATGCAAAATGAATCTTGTCTTTTATTTTGGTAAACTTATCTTGATAAGTTATAATAGAAAAGCAACTTTCATTAGTGGTGTTTGAAGAACAAAGATTGTTTCCAATATTTGTTTAAAATAAGCAAAAGAAAGAAAATCTCATATCTGGCTAGCAATTTTAAAGCTCCTTGTTATGTAGACGAATGATACAGTGTGTCATGCCCCAGACAGAATGACTGCATAGGACAGAGACTGCTCCAACATGCGATAGGCTGCATTTTATACTGTACAGAGGTTGTTCATATACGTGCTGCAGTTTCTATGAAATTGGCCTGTACAGTTTAGTTTGGTTTCATGCATGGGTCTGAAATATGTCTCATTTTCTCTCTCTCTCTCTTTATTCATTCATTTATTTATTTATTTATTTTAAGACTTCACACCTTCTCTTCCCTATGGAAGGATTTGTGTTGGGTTATTTCATGGCTCAGGTTTTCTTTAGGAGAGACAATTAAAAGGAAGAAAAAAAAAAAAAAAAAAAGAAGGTAATGGAGATCTCACCTCAGCTGCCTCTGTTTCATTCACATTAAGAAATATTTAAAGCTAGTCTTACAATTGTTTTTTTTTGTTTGTTTGTTTTTGTTTTTTAGTAGAAACAGAGTTTCTTTGTACAAGGAAAGTAAGCACTAATTGATTATGTCATAAATTAATAGATTATCTCCAGATTCTTTCTATTAACTCCCCTCACCCCTCTCACCCCAAAAGTCTTACAAGCTGCATATAGTCTCTGGGGAATTTAATTGATCTTCTGAGGTATTTATGCATAATTTGAAAACACCTGCACTTACAAAGTTATTCAGAAGTTATTGAAAGCATTTGGAATAATGTTTTCAGAATGTGTAGTGCTTAGCAGGTGCCAACTGAGGCAAGTCGTACAGGTATTAATCTGAACAATGTTCACCTTGTTTGTTCATTATAGTAACTTGGTATAAGCCAAGGTACATGGAATGCATGCTGCTTAAAGTGGAGTTAAGGCCTAATGAATTGTACATATCCATACTGTCCTAGACCTTTTTCCTTCTAATCTGTGCTCCAGCCAAGGACTTGCAGATATTGTATATGATCCTATCATATATGGAGGCCAAAAGTAACTACTTTGTATTGATATAATTCCAAAATCAGATGTTTTCCTTGCTTGCAATATTATTAAATCTAAGAAGGGAGAGCACACTAAGAATATTGTTAAAGGTTTTTTTTTTTTTTGCAATAACTAAATACATTTAACAATACACTATTTTTGTATGTATGTATACATATGTATCAAACGATAAAACTTAGAGAGTAGATATGCAGATTTGTACCTAAGTTTACAGGTTTAAATCTGTACACAAGTACAAATGAGTTACTAATGTTCACAAAATCACAGGATAGTTGAGGTTGGAAGAAATCTCCGGAGATCATCTGGTCCAAACCCCCTGCTCATCCCCACCTAGAGCCAGTTGGCAGGGACTATATCCAGATGGCTTCTGAGTATTTCCAAGGATGTTAACTCCACAACCTCAAATAATGTTTGCCATTGTTGTTTTTCTCACAGAGAAGCAGAATTAGTAAAGTATAATTCACTGAAAATAAGGACAATTCTTCTTTGCTGTTTAGCCTCTGCACGTCCACCCATCTTTCTGTTCCCGTTCTCTTGCGTTTTGAGGTCTGTGTTTAGATTGCAAACACTTTGGGAAAGGGCTGTCCTCCTTATGTTTTCATAGTGCTTAACAGTGTGAGTCATATGATCTCAGTTCTTTGGACAACAGTGCAATACTAATGGTCAGATGGGAATATTAAGCCGAAGGGTCAAGACCTAAGCTATAGAATTTTCCTGAGAACAGGTAAGTTCCTTCTCATTGCTCCATATCCCTGGAGTCTAAAGCCACTGAATCTGTTGTCCAAATATAATAGGGCCAAAGAGCAATCCCCAGCCTCAAAATCAACTGGTGTACGCTGTCTTTGGCCATACTGCTCAGAATTAGCTCCCACTAGAGTATACATTTGTACTACCAAGCACTCAGGCCTGGGGCTGTTGTGATATTTCTCTCACCTTAAGAAATACTATTTTCTGGGGAGGTTGGCTGTTTTAGTCCAGGATACTGAACTAATGTGAGGTTATATTGGCAGCCCATGTGAGGGTCAGCTTTTTTGCATAAAGATAGGGGTACACAACATGGAAAGTGGTGATGTGAGAGGGCAAAAATCCTGTTATGATATTTCTAGAGGTGGTATCATCTGGCAGGAAAAAAAAAATCTGGTGCAATCTCACAAGGGATGACTTTAAGGAGCAGTTTATGGCATGAATTATCCTTGCAAAGGAGGCAAGCTTTCACCAGCTTTAATTTGGCATATATGCTCAAAGAATGCTTAAATGCCTCATTACACTAAGTACATATGCATTAAGGATATGTACAGTGCAAAGCACAGCAGCCCCAGTTACTTTCATTTAATAGCATGGCTTCTAGTCCTTTATTAGAGCTCCTGAACTATTCGGTTACACACCAACCACCATCTTGCTTACTTTTTGGTGCAGGATGGTGGTGCTCTGCTGCATCATGACCCAGCTTTATGTAGTGTGTATGTACATGCACATACGCACAAGCTGGAAGCCTCTCTCTGTTCCTTCCATTCCCTTTCTCTCAAGACTATCCCAGATCCTGGGAGCTGGCAAAGTTTGCTCTCCTCTTGGTGAGGTGAACATGCAGTTTCAATGTTGACAATTATACAAAAAGCTTCAATGTTATATTCAGTGGGGTAATTAGAAGTTGTATTTTAAGCAAAAGACTGAAATCTCACTTATGCCCCAAAATGAATGTACTTAAGGACCAAGCCTTAAACAAAGTGTTCACTGTCATATTGGGGATATCATCCCAGGTGGTTAAGATACTCCAGAGGCAAGTTTCTGTCCTAGAAATACGTACATTTGAAGGGAATATCTTAATGTTTGAAACACAGAATACTTCTTATAGTGAGAATGTTTTTTTTTGAAGATGAAGAATAGTGTCTGAGTTGGTTATATATAGTTGACTGACTTGGAGGAAACCTTCATACCCACACAGCAATTTCAGTGATAAATGAATAGACATCTAGATCTTAAATAGAAGGGGAATCTTGGGATAATTATTTTTAAGATCACAAAGTAATTATTTCAAAGAAAACTGTAGCTTTACTATATATATATATTCATTTATGTTTCTTCCTAAATGCAGGCCTGCATTTGTCTGCATATTTTTTGGTGTGGAACATTTTTTTTCTTTAACACATGACTTTGTTGTGAAACACTAAATAAGTATAAAGTTTACTCTGAGCAAAAATCCAGCTCTGATATCAGCAGCATTCATCCAATTCTTCACATTCAACTGTTCTCTTGAGTGTAAATATAATTCATTGTGGCAATGTTCATTACACTGGATTTACTCCTTATAACAGAACAGTAATAATCTTACACAGACTTTTAATAATTACTAAAACTAAGTAACTAAGTGGTGGAAGGACACACTAAAGTTTGCCAGTTACAGAATCGCAGAATCACAGAATCGTCTAGGCTGGAAGAGAACTCCAAGATCACCAAGTCCAACCTCTGACCTAACACTAACAAGTCCTCCACTAAACCATATCCCTAAGCTCTACATCTAAACGTCTTTTAAAGACCTCAACCACTTCCCTGGGCAGCACATTCCAGTGCCTAACAACCCTTTTGGTAAAGAAGTTCTTCCTAATATCCAAATACGCAACTTTAGCCCATTCCCCCTCATCCTGTCACCAGGCACATGGGAGAATAGACCAATTCCCACCTTGCTACAGCCTCCTTTAAGGTACCTGTAGAGTGCGATAAGGTTGCCCCTGAGCCTGCTTTTCTCCAGGCTGAATAGTCCCAGCTCCCTCAGCCACTCCTCGTAAGACCTGTTCTCCAGACCCTTCACCAGCTTCGTTGCCCTTCTCTGGGCTTGCTAGAGCACCTTGATGTCCTTCTTGTAGTGAGGGGCCCAAAACTGAACGCAGTGCTCGAGGTGCGGCCTCATCAGAGCCGAGTACAGGGGGACAATCACTTCCCTGGACCTGCTGGCCATGCTGTTTCTTATGCAAGCCAGGATTCTGTTGGCCTTCTTGGCCGCCTGAGCACACTGCTGGCTCATATTCAGCCGACTGTCAACCACTACTCCCAGGTCCTTCTCTGCCAGGCAGCTTTCTAACGACACATCTCCCAGCCTGTAGCTCTGTTTGGGGTTGTTGTGCCCCAGGTGCAGGACCCGGCACTTGGCCTTGTTGAACTTTGTACAGTTGGCCTCAGCCCATTGGTCCAGCCTATCCAGATCCTCCTGCGGACCCTTCCTACCAGTTCCTACCTGTCGAGCAGATCGACACACGCACCTAACTTGGTGTCATCTGCAAACTTACTGAGGGTGCACTTGATCCCCTCGTCCAGATCATTGATTAAGATATTAAAGAGGACTGGCCCCAGTACTGAGCCCTGGGGGATGCCACTAGTGACCAGCCTCCAACTGGATTTGACTCCATTCGCCACAAGTCCTTGGGCCCAGCTATCCATTCAGTTTTTAACCCAATGAAGCGTACACCAGTCCAAGCCATGAGCAGCCAGTTTCTTGAGGAGAATGTTGTAGGGAACGGTGTCAAAAGCCTTACTGAAGTCAAGGTAGACCATATCCACAGCCTTTCCCTCATTTACTAAGCATGTCACTGTGTCATAGAAGGAGATCATGTTCATCAAGCAGGACCTGCCTTTCATAAACGCGTGCTGACTGGGCCTGATCACCTGGTTGCCCTGCAAGTGCTGCATGATGACGCTCAAGATAATCTGCTCCGTGAACTTCCCTGGCACTGAGGTCAAACTAACAGGCCTATAGTTCCCTGAGTCTACCCTCTGGCCCTTCTTGTAGATGGGTGCCACGTTTGCTAGCTGCCAGTTGACTGGGACCTCCCCTGATAGCCAGGACTGCTGATAAATGATGGAAAGTGGCTTGGCCAGCTCCTCCGCCAGTTCTCTCAGTACCCTTGGGTGGATCCCATCCGGCCCCATCAACTTGCGTACATCCAAATGCTGTAGCAGGTTGCTAACCATTTCCTCATGGTTTGTGGGGGCCACATTCTGCTCCCCATCCCCTTCCACCAGCTCAGGGTACTGGGTAATCCAGAGAACAACTGGTCTTGCTGCTAAAGACTGAGGCAAAGAAGGCGTTAAGCACCTCAGCCTTTTCCTCATCTCTTGTAAATAAGTTTCCCTCTGCATCCAGTAAAGGATGGAGATTGTCCTTAGATTGTCCTTTCCTCTTTTTTGTGTTGATGTGTTTTTATAAAACCCTTTTTTTTTTTTTTTTTTTTAACTTTAATGGCAGTAGCCAGATAGAGCTCCAGATGAGCTTTTGCCTTTCTAATTTTGTCCCTGCACAGCCTTGCAACATCCTTATAGTCCTCCTGAGTGGCCCTCCCTCTTTTCCAAAGATTATATACCCTCTTTTTTTTTCCTAAGCTCAAGCCACAACTCTCTGCTCAGCCAGGCCAGTCTTCTTCCGTGGCGGCTTGTCTTTGGGCATGTGGGGACAGACCGCTCCTGTGCCATTAAGATTTCTTTCTTGAAGAGTACCCAGCCTTCCTGGACTCCTCTGCCCTTCAGAACCACCTCCCAAGGGACTCTGCCAACCAGTGTCTCTGGAAGTCCAAGACAGAGGTCTTACTGGTCCCCTTCCTGACTTTGCCAAGTAAAGAGAACTCTGCCATTTCATGGTCACTCTGCCTGAGACAGCTCCCGACCACCACATCTCCCACCAGTCCTTCTCTGTTAGTGAACAGAAGGCCTAGCAGGACACCTCCCCTGGCAGGCTCACTAACCAGCTGCGTCAGGTAGCTATCTTCCATGCTCTCCAGAAACTTCCTAGACTGCTTTCTCTGGGCTGTGTTGTGCTTCCAGGATATGTCTGGGAAGTTGAAATCCCCCACAAGAACAAGCGCTGACAATTTCGCAACTTCTGCCAGCTACCTGTAGAACTCATCCAAGAGATCTTCATCTTGGTTTGGGGGTCTATAACAGATCCCCATCAGGATGCCTGCCTTGTTGGCCTTCCCGCTGATCCTAACCCATAGAGACTCAAAAGATGTCTTGGAGACATTGACCTGTTATCGCTGTAACCAAATATATCAAATGTACTATGTCATATTGTACTTTTCTTAAAAAAAATCAAAACAAATATTATTAACAAGAATACCTGTTTTTCTGAAGCAAAGCTACCAACGTACAAATGTCCTGACTATTTGACTTTGAAGCTTGGGATATCATGGGATATCAAGAAATACATAGCAAAGCTATATGTACACGAAGTTGCTTCCCCACATAACATTTTCCCTTGATCTGAGGGTTAAGTTATGAAAAAATTATAAACAAGTGTTACAATATGCCTCAGCTTCCTTTTCTGTAAAATGGAAAACATGACATTTCTTTTCTTTCAACGTAATTTGACATCTACAGTTGAGAAATGGCAGCTAAAGAACTACTGTTCCTGGGGAGTACAGAGGGGTACAGCCTCTATCACGCAATATTACAATAAAAAAACTTACTCAGAATACCAGTCTATTTGCAATTCTGATTGGTCCTTGTTTCTTTTAGTGTCTTTTCAAGACCCTTACCAGCATAGTGTGACATCTATTGTGAATGGTGTTGAGACATTTGGGGGTTACTCTGCGTAAGTGTTTTATGTTCTGAGTTAGGTTTTCACCAGCCTAATAAAGATTTTGGTGGACTTTTATTAGCATTCAGAGCTTTATTAGTCTTTTATCTGACTGCTGCTTTGGCCTTTCTTTTGATTGACTGTGCCTATATCAGGAATGCTATGTCAGCTAAAATACTCATCACTCCTTAATTGTAATGCTGCCTTATAGCGAATAGGGTTTCCAGAAAACCAGTCAACTACCGTTATAGCAAAACTCAATGCTTTACTATAAATAGGTCAAACTGTCTCAGGCTGCATAGAATGCTCTTGCATTAAAATGCTGCTTTTTTATTTGTTGATGCAGATATTTATCATAACAGTTGTGCAATGCATTTGCTTTCCAGAAGCATTGTCTTATAATAGTCCATGGCTTGGTGGAGACGTGTATACTTTCAGAGAAGTAGCATAGATTTTGTAGGTATCTCAAGTTTTTTTTTTTTTTTTTTTTTTTTTTTTTTTTTTATGTCCTACCATACTGTACACATTTGCCCTCTGCATATGTGCACTTAAACACTGATATGTCAGTCCCATCACCCACGCAGAAGTACTGCTACCTTATATGTATTTGGGTCAGAGAAGTAGTTTAGACATATCAGTTAATAGTTAATTGCATAATGTATTTGCTGTAGGTTTACTAATCTTAAAATTATGTAAGGTTTATATTACAGCTTATTGTATAAATCCGTATTAATATATAGGCTGAGTGGGAGGTGGTATATTCAACTTGGTAAAACCAGCTGCTAAACCCGTTACAGTGAGCTGATATTTATTTCCTCATCACCTCTTCTTACTGCTACTGAGTCCTCTGGACTTATTCCAGGACTTCCTCCTCCCTCCATTGCCAGTTCCTGCTCTTCCTCCCCTCTCCCATTGGTGTCGTGCTCCAAGTCCCATGTACATTCAGAAGAACACAGCTTTTGATGGTCCTCTACCTGTGGTACCACATGGTTGAAGAGGCTGCTGTGCCTCCCTGCATAATTTCTGCCAGATCCACATGTTCCCAGGCACACAGCAGGGATGCCAACTGACTCCCAGACTGATCTTCCTTGTAGGTGCCTCTTCCAGGCTTCCCCACTGAGACTCATGATTAGCTGATGTGGACCCTGTTGTCTCCTTTGTCTTAGAAGAAATTGGTCTTGGCAGAAGCACTGTCATGCTGAAATGACAGAAAAACACCATATAATTGTGATTCTATAGGTATGGGTAGTATGATTTGGATGGAGGTACTAGCTGACTTTTGTAATGATATTTTTATGACATTACCAAGTAGGTACAGATAATGAGATAGATTATGCTATTTTAGCTGTTCTTTGTAAAACTCCAGATGAAATACATTTTTATACTGGATATTTTAGTAACTGCTCTTGTCTTACATGACCTAATACTGCCTGGTTTACATTGCAGTGTGACTGATGAAAGGCCCTGAAGCAGGCTGTCTACTTAATAACATGGTGGAAATTATCATTGTCCTATGATCTCAGGGACAGCACCAAGTCACGTAGATCTTTATTCTGATCTTCATGCCTGTATTTCCTCTGTGTTGTCAGTGGGACAGCTAGATATTTATAGAATGATTTGGATTGAAAGAGACCTTAAAGTTCATCTAATTCCAACCCCCCTGCCATAAGCAGAGACACCTCCCACTAGATCATGTTGCTCAAACTGGCCTTGAACACTTCCAGGGATGAGGCATCCACAGCTTCTTTGGCCGACCTGTGCCAGTGCCTCAACACTGTCAGAGTAAAGAATTTCTTCCTCATATCTAATCTAAATAGACAGTCTTTAATTTAAAAGCCATTACTCCTTGTCCTATCCCTACACCCCCTGACAGAGTCCCTCCCCAGCTTTCCTGTAGGCCCCCTTTAGGTACTGGAAGGCCGCTGTAAGGTTTCCCCAGAGCCTTCTCTTCTCCAGGATGCACAACCCTAACTCCCTCAGCCTGTCTTCATAAGAGAGGTGCTCCAGCCCCTTGATCATCCTTGTGGCCTCCTCTGGGCTCATTCTAACAGGCCCATGTCCTTCTTGTGCTGGGAGCCCCAGAGCTGAACAGAGTGCTCCAGGTGGGGTCTTATGAGAGCAGAGCAGAAGAAGACAACCACCTCCCTTGCCCTGATGGCCATGCTGCTTTTGATGCAGCCGAGCATACAGTTGGCTTTCTGGGCTGCAAGCGCACATTGCCAGCTCACGTTGAGTTTCTCATCTACCAACACCCCCAGGTTCTTCTCCTCATGGCTGCTCTCAACCCATTCTCTGCCCAGCCTGGATTTGTACTTGAGATTGTCCCAGCCCAGACTGAGGACCTCACACTTGTCCATGAGGTTTGCACAGGCCCAGCTCTTGAGCCTGCCCAGGTCCCTCTGGATGACATCCCTTCCCTCCAGTGTGTCGATCACACTACACAGCTTGGTGTCACTGGCAAACTTGCCAAGGGTACACTCAATCTCACTGTCCATGTCACCAACAAAGATGTTAAACAGTGCCGGTCCCAATACTGATCCCTGAGGAACTCCACTCATTACTGATCTCTTCCTGGACATTGAGCCATTGACCACAACCATCCAGCCAATTCCTTACCCATCAAGTGGTCCATCTGTCATTTAGGTCTGGGATTTGCTCACCTACTACTGTGTTGTTGAGGCAGGGTGGCTAAATTAGCCCAGTGGGAATACCAAAGAGAAAGGCAGATTAGAAGCACTTTCCTGTACCTCTAGCTCCATACCTATTAGAAGTTATTTGCTTTTGCCAAATGTGCATTCAGGTACACAGTCAGGTACACATATATCTGAGTGTAAATGATTATATGTTCATATAACCTAAATTTGCATTCACAGTCTTACAGTCTTTTTTGTAACTTTGATAGCTTTTTATGTAAGAATTTGTGCAGTCACCTCTTGAACTAATGCAGACTTATAGTACTCTTTGCTTCCTCCCACTGTCCAGGGTCAGCTGGATGGCTTTTGCTTCTGACAGCTGGCTTGTGGATGGTGGCAAATGCTTTTGTGTGAAAAACTACTTTCTTTGTATTTAGTTTTATATTTTGTATTTCTTTTTTAATTTTGAACCCATCACCTGCTACTTTTCTTTGATCTCCTTTAGTTCTTTTATTGAAATGACACAGTCAATGATATGTATTTGTGTGGCAACATTAGGCAGAACACAGCCCTCAAGAGGCTGACAAGTATATACCATGACCACATATATTACACACTGTTTGGTGTTCTTGGAGGCTATCAGCTACTCAGAGATACACAAGGAGTGGGTCTGCACAGCCTCACCATGCAGGACATTACAGCTCAATGACAAATCAAGACCTAACTTTGCTAGTGCATGCCAAAAGGAATTTGTGGCATCCTCAGCTCATGCTCAGCTCAGCTGGATGCAGAGGGTGCTACAGTTGGGCACCCTGTGCTGCAGAGCATTCCTAGTCCTCATTGGTGGAGCAGAGATGTATCCTGATAGTGTGAGAAGAATTCAGTTTTACCTGGGTGCTGCAGAGGCCATTGTCTTACAGCTCAGCTGTTTTTCAAACCTTGATACTTTTTTTTTTTTTTTTTTTTTTTTTTCCAACAAGCTTGTGCAATCCTTGCTTTAAAGCCCTTAAAGTAAGGGATTACTCTGGAAATGCCAAAACAGGATGACATATAGTGGCATTTGCAGACAGCAGGAGAAAAGGCTGTAAATCATTTGTTCCTGATAGTTTGATATTTTCTTTATATTCAAATTACAGTCACTGGGAAAAAAATCAGTCCCATGCTGCTAACTTCAGCACTAATTATACCACATCTGTATTTGGCCCAGCCAGCCCATATGCACGTCAATGCAATGAGATTAGATGGGCATAAATGTGAAGCCAGGTACAGTACTCACAGTTCATCAGTCTTCTGCCATTTGCGCTAGACAGTATCAATTGTTAGATCCCACCCAGCCCTAAGCTCATTTCTGTAATATTTACATTGTCAGCTTGTCCACAACACCAGTGCACTAGAGCAGAACTCCCAGAACTAGCAGTTGCCATATAGCAAAATTGCATTTTTTTTATTTTATTTTTATTTTTAATTCTGGCACTTAATAGGCAATGCTTTTCCACACAAAAGCAAGAACATTTTAGTAAAAAAAAAAAAAACAACACTCTAAAATAAATGTGCTAAAACAGAAAGGGAGAAAGAGAGAAATGCTAACCAAATTTTTCTTTCGAAGCTATTCTTTCTTTCCTTGGGGAACAAGGTAGCTCTAACAGGTGGAACATTATTAGAATCCTTAGAAAGATAAGATGGTCACAAATTTGTCCTGCAATATGGTGCAAGATAACCAGAAAAATGGGATCTGTCAAATTCTTACATTGTTTGACCTCAGGAATTAAGGTGAATCCAAAGAGAAGTTGTGCTAAGATTTTAATATTTAGCTCTGTTTTGTATAGGTCACTATTTTTTTTTTTTTTTTTTTTTTTTTTCATTTTGCACAAACTATACTTTACTCAAAATTTGTGTGATTAATGCATTGATTTAGCTTCCCAATGTGCACTGCTGCTAGGCAGATTCAGATATTATTTATTTTTATTAGTTTATAATATGTCAATTTTTCTTGCTTATCTGTCAGCTCCCACAAAAATACATAAATCAAAAATATAGCAATGTGGACACTAACAAGGCATAATTATTGTAGGGTCTGTCCCCTTTTAAAGAAAAATACAATTACCTACCAATATGTTGCTGGGATTAGGTCAGAATTTGCATAATACTGACTCATATTTTCTTAACAATTTTAACATCAGACAATAGGTTTTGCAAATCTATATTCCTTTCCTGTTTTTCAGTTTTATTTTTCAGGCTAAAATAATAAGAAGCTCAGTCAAAACAAGATAATTATTGCAGTCTAACCCCACAGAAAACTTTAATTACTCCATGGCATGTTTCTAGGATTAGGTCAGATTTTTATAAGGCTGATTTTTTTTTATTTTTTATTTTTTAAATAACAATAGGCAATTAAGTCTGCCAAACTGTAATTTATTACAGTTAAATTTATTCATTTTTTTCCACGGATAAATATTTAATAGAAAATAACTCAATCACTGCAGGAGATTAAAGAAGATTTTTACCTCAATATAATCTTAGAAAAACAGCAGACAGTTTTCTGTTCTTGGCTGTAACACCAAATAGCATCAAGTTAAATTACAAAATGAAAATAGTTGAAAATTTTTAACTTTAGTGAAAAAATAGCTGCTAATGTATAGGATTATAAACCCCCCAGTAGCAGACTATGTAACAAATAGATCCCTCCTGAAATACTGAAAACTATGGTTGGGATCTAGGGTTAAATAACCGTGATATATTTATAGAGGGCAAGGGATCACCATAAAATAAAGCAGCAAATAGTAAAGAAGTCAATGTAAAAGAGAGGCCAGGGATTTAGGGTATAGAGATCATAAATTTTCATCGATATAAACAGTCCATGTACCTCAGGAGCTGAGTTTTAGCTATAATTTCAGGTCTGACCTATAGGCTTTTGGTGTTCACAGTGCATGCACGATCAAGATGCCATCTGAGGAGGTGAAAAAAATGTTTCAGATCTGTGTGATTTACTCATTTAATCATCCCCAAATCCACCCCAAACACAACAATAGTGTGTCGAATATCAGTACTTGAGAAGATTTTATTGTCCCACTAAATTACATTTAATTCTTACTATAACATCTCATATAAACAAGAATAGTGAATGATTTCCTCCCCAGTGTGTTCTTCGGGAGGCAAGAAAAGATTGTTATATGGAATGCATAGATCTGGAAAAGGTCACCTTTTCTCTATCCCTCAGATCTCCAGAACGTGCACAGATACTTTCAATTGCAACATATGGATTTCTTTTTTCTGCTTTAAGGTGATATTTTCTGTTTTAAAATAATAATTATGAAACCACCACAAAGAACCATTTGAGGCTTTTAGCTTTTTACTAATTGCTCTGAAAGAGAATTCTAAATGATTTCCAAATGACTTAAATGATTTGGCTAAAGAGCATCTTATTACAAATTGGCTACATTGAAAACATTGTGTCAGCACTAAATGAGGCTTTTTTTCCCCCCCTGCTTTTCTCTAATGGGCAGATCAGAACATGTAAAGCACCCTCCCTGCAAAGACTTTTAAATGGTCTCTGGACCAAGCCTTTATTTGGACAACATTTTATTTTTAATGGAGTTTACCACACTGCAATATTTGCCATTACAGCTGTCCTTTCAGTATTCCCTATACTGCAAACCTAAAATCCTCCCATTACCGTGGGAGATTTTAACACCAGTTTGCAATAAATACCTACTCATGCAGATGACTTCAAGCCTGTCAGTGGCATTACTTTGGTACTGATGACAGCTAGCTGAAGAATTCCTGACTTGGGGACTGGTCCAGTAACCCTTAAGCAAAGGAGAAATCCTTACACGCGTGAATAATCATGTTAGTTTCATCAAAACCAGTTGCATAAATTACACAATCCGAGTAATAGTCTGCAAGGCTCAACCCAATGCCAGCGGACCATTTTACCCTCCCAAAGCTCAGATTTATGCCAGCTTTTGAGAAATTCTGTGATAATAACGACAAGACCTTTCCCTTGTGCCAGCCCTAACGAGATAACTGAATGACTTGTAAAGGAAGAGTTTGTTGTAAGTACCGTTTTTCAAATACTAAAATATCTGCAAAGACGTCAAACAGCTTTGCAAAAGAGTTCTCGAGCTTTTATTCGGAGCCACTAGGTTGCACTGTTGTATAGAGAACAGGCTCCCTCCTTCTAAGTGCTGCATACAAACAGCCTCATGCTGTGCAGAATCTTGTAAATACTGTTTTACAGTTTTCACTAACAACAGAAGTATATGAGATCAAGGGAGGAAGACTGGCATTTGGAAATCTTTGCTTTCTTCTCAAAGGAAGGTCCAGGTCCTTGTTTTAGTTAGGTATTTTTGTTCTGCATAAGGTGCCCTGAAGATAACTATATTTTGGAATTGGATGTATTTATTTATTTCTGTGGTGAGGAGAAGCTGCTGGGGGACAGGTTGGGAAGGGGGATCCAGGCTTTTATTCTTGAAGAATTCATGAATTGACATGCATGTTCCTGGAGACCCTTCCAAAGCTGCCATGGGCCTTCCTGTATACATAAACTCTGAACATGTGCTTCCCCTTCCCTCTCTCATTTGGCACTGTTTGATAGTCCAGACAACACAAAAGCACACATCAATTACTTCCCTATGTACATTACACACTCTGGGCAATCACAAACATTATATACTGTTCATGTGTGAACAATTAATTACAGTTATATTATTCAGTCATTCTTTCCACTACCACTGTCCAAAGTAAATTTTTCCTTTAAGTGTAATATGGTTTTAATTTAGGAAGCAGGGTTTCTTTAACCTATTTGACATTATGCAAACCATCTTAAAGGAGGTTTCATGCTATTTCCACTCTGTCTGCTAACTTAGCTCCCCGCCCAAATGTGAGCTGTGTTTTATCAAGCAAATTACTTACAGAGGATTTTGTTCAAAAAGACGGTGGGTTCATTTCTTTACCCATATTTACACAGCTCTGGTGTAAATCTTTTTGTATTTTGCTCTGTGGATTAGCACCTCTCTCATCCTCCCACTACCCCTCTTTTTAGGATAGTAAACTGAGACAATAGTAATGAGGAGCAGAGCTGGTGACTCTCCGTGCTGAAGCTCCGGGAGGGAATAGGTCATCCCAAAGGACCTGAGTCTGTGCTTGGTTAGTGCAGTTGGCCTGCTGCAAGTCTTACATTTGGGAACTATCTGCTTCAGGTTTTGACTCTTTCAGTAACAACTTTTCTGCCTGCTAATTAAATTTCTTACTGCTGTAACACCAGAGAAGACAAGCAAGGTTCTCTTACAAGGGCACCTAGATGAAAACAAACTTCACTGATTACAAGAACATGTGTTGCATGCAATTAACCCATTACTGGGTCGTGGAAAGAAGAAATCTGATCTGAGGGAAAAAAGAATAAAAAAAAAGGAGAGTTACTTAATAGATTGAAACAGAATTTTATCTATTGGTCTTTTTAATTTGGGGCTGAGAGTTTTTTGGTTTTTTTTTTTGTTTTGTTTTCGTTAGTGATCAAATACAGTTGCCTCTTCCGCTTTCACTCAAAAAAACTGATGATTCTATTTCATTTCACCTAACACTAATACAGAATTAATATTTTTGTACAGCAGGATCACAGACATGCAATCTTTTACTGTAGAAAAAAATAGAGCTGAATTGATATTGCTAATATTCTGCATTAGGTTTCTCCTGTATATTGAATTGCAGTTGTTTACAGATACATGTGCCATTTCATGAGTATTTTGTAGTCGGGCTAGTTTGGCTGCATATTTGCAGAAAGTGAATTTGCAGTTGTATTGGCAAGTACTCTCACATAACAATTCAAATGTGTAAGTGTTTATCTTCTAACTGTATGCTCATCCAGCCAGGAAACTAACTATAATCTCTCTGACCAAAAGTAACATAGCACTGGGGACAGAATGATGGGTACTTGTAGGAAGTGATTTGTGCTCAGCTCTGAAACTTGCAAATTTGAATGAAAATAAAAGTGCTTGATTTGGCATAGCACCAAATACGATGTGCCTGAAGATTAAGCCTTATGTCCAGTGTGAATCATGGGGTTTGTTGTAATGAAACTACATAAAAGGGAGGATATTTGCTCCCATGGAACTCTGTGTCCATTAGCACAGTGCGGGCAATAGAAAAATTAGCAAAATTGTGGCTGTGCAGTTTCCAAATGGAGGTAGTGCTTAGTCTCTAGGATAAAAGAAGGTTTCTCCAAGTCATATTTGTATCAGTAGGAGCTTCACGTGAGTGCAAGAATCTGTATTAACTCTTTTCTTTATAGGAACATGGTCTTGGTTAGAAATAGTTAAACATCAGTTTTACTGCTAGATCCACACTGGTCTTTGTAGATCTATGTTTTTTATACTCTGTTTGAGAAATCATTCTCCATAAGATCAACAATAGCATTTTCTATTCTTTTCCTGGTAAAACACTACTCACCATTTCTGTATTCTGAATGTTCAATAAATACATTATTCTTTTTCTTCCTCCTACTAAATTTCCTCCTTAAAGCAGGCTGTATTTCAGTGGCCACACAACTTTCATAGTTGAATACGTTGCCCTAATACAAATACAGAAGCAGAAATAGCACATGTGTTCACAGCCATGTTTATTCAGGGATCAGGCAGATGTCATGGCAAAGGCTTTGTCTGTATATACTGTACTGCAGGAGTCAGCTGTGAAGGACAAATTGGAGGTGAGGAATATTCCTTTCCATACTCAAATGAAACGTCTGTAAATAAGTTTGTTTGCTTAGTTAATACATATGTGCATATAATGAAAGATTGTATTCATGGCATGCTTACCTCTGTACTGTCCTGTTAGCCTGGATCCTGACTGTAAACACTAGATAGACTGTAGTCTCTGCACATAAGGTCTTGCACTGTTTGGAGCAGGTCCAGCTGTTACTGCGAGTTAAAAAATGTGTACACCTGGTGGGAAGGACTGAGATTTGAGCTCTGGCTGAAAGGCAATGTGGATGCAACTGTGAGACCTGACATACAGCTTTCAAGTGAGTGTAAACTTATTCAGTGCTTCTCTGTGTAAACAACCCTCGGAAGACAGGGTAGAGGTGCACACAAGCACACACGCATCTGTTCCTTTTCTATCTCTTTTAAAAAAGGAGAAGTGAAGCAGTCCAGCCCACACTGGTCTAAAATTTGTGCTAATTAGTCTTTAAAAGCTAATGGATGCCAGCAACGTATGGGAAACACATCTCAGAATATAATGGATATGAGTTTGGACAACAGCTCCTGCATTTAATGCTAAGCATTTTTTATATAAAAAGTGGAACACATTTATGAGAAGTGGATGCAGGATGTATATAACTAATTATAGTGCAATTAATGCGACAGATCACATCCTTTTTCTTCTACTTCCCCAGTCATTTTGATATAGTTTCTCCTAGCTAAACTAGCTGTAGCTAGTTTATATTTATTATAATAACTCTCTGTGTCTTTTCTCTTCATTCGCTTTTAGTATAAATAATCAGCTGTCTGATGGTCAGAAAATTAGCCCAGGGAACTCTCTTTAGTTTGCACTTATTTTCTATCTCTCCTTGTGTTAAACTGTTGAGCAAATTTAACCTGTGACTCTCAGATGCTCATCATTAGACAAGTGCATTTCCGTCTTATTTTTAGTGCAAGTTATGTGTTAGATGTGACTGCATTTTCATATTATAATTCAAGGGGGCACATGTGTGTGTGTGTACACTACTGTGTATATTATGCATACAAAGTTATTGTTCAAAAGATTTCTATCATCTATTCCCTTGTAACACCTCTATACTTGAAACACGGTGCTGTAATGTGCCTGTACCAATCAGAAAACTGAGCGATCATAACCTTTCGCTTATATCTAAGCAAAAAATATTTCAACTGTCGCATCAACAGAGAAAATCCCATTTTACTGAGTACACTCAGAATATAAAAATGATGAATGCTAACAATTAGATGTGAGTCATGTGTGTTTTGCAGGGCCTCAGAGTATGAGCACATAGGACTGTGTAAGCCTGACCTTCCAGGGCCGTCCATGGTATATAGGGAAGAGCTATGTAAGCAGGTTATGGAAATGTGTGATTAACCCTTGTCAAGGTGGCCAGCCAAATGAATGCTTGCTGGATTTCTTGTTAATAACTAGTAGGTCTTGTCCACTTAAATATTTATTCTCTCTCTGTACAGTAAAGACCTAGAAAAGCATTGTTGTCTCAGAAATTCTATGAACAGTTTTTTCCTTTGAGATTGTGGCAGTACAATAGCAGGCAAAGATTATCCCTGAAAAGTACATGTTCCTCCAAGAACCAGAACTGTATTTCCAGGTCTAAAAAGGCTTGACACACAACTTGACCCGAAGAAGGCACTCCTCAGGCATACTGCATACCTATGACCAGTTATCTCTCTTTGTTATAAAACAGACAGACACCAAGCTCTTCAGACACAGGTAGGAATAGAGAGAACTTTTTTATTTTATTTTATTTTTTATTTGTCTTTTTTTTTCTAGTGATCTCACATGGCACTAGCTTGTTCTGCTTGTGACCATCAGCAGAGTGGAAAAAATACCTTGGTCCTAGGCTTAAAAAAATCCTAGACATCAGGTACTAGTTGGTGATTGACAAGAACCACATTTGAAGGAAGTTGGGGAAAAAACTATTGAGAAATGTGCCTGCCTCACAGGAGGGAACTTAGGATGCCATCCCTGGATCCTGTTAAACTTCTTTTATATTTTTTATTACCTACAGGCTCATTCTGTAGAAATTTAATAATGCAGATCTTTACGTTTCGGTAATTATTTGCTGGAAAACAGAAGGATCCTTCTGTCATGCTCCTCTTCTGACTGCAAAACTGTTTCAGTGTACCATAACACGTTAACAACAGAATTAGGGAGCTGGCTATGGAAACAAGGGGTTGGATAACCCCCTTTTTTTTTTTTTCTTTTTTTTTCTTTTTTTTTTTTTTTTTTTTTTT
>NC_048894.1:128110055-128154317 GCF_011077185.1 Oxyura jamaicensis | reverse complement strand
TTTTTTTTTTTTTTTTTTTTTCTGGCCTGGCAATATTTTGCTAATTAAGCGTTTCCTTGAATTTGGCCAAGGGAGGAAAAGCTGTATATATTCCTTCCTTTCCCATAAACATTTTTTGGGATCTTCTGTGAATAATGTGATTCCCTGTACATAATTTAGCAAGCAGCAAAAACACCAGTACGATAAGACTTCTCAGTTTTGCTACTTTCTACACATGCTTTTGTTTTATGTTTCATTATCCATGCTTGATCCATAGAAGAGACAGGAGTCAGAGTCCGTTCTGATTGGAAAGGCCAGGCTCACAATGTCGAGATGCGTGACTTCAGCCCGCTCCTAGCCCAGATGGCAGATGTTCTGCTGTGGGCTTTAAGTCCTGCCTTTAAACAAAAAAGTGAAACTTTAAAGAATGTCTTTAATTTCACCCTCTGGGACCCACCAGGCACTGAGCAGCTGCAGAGGCACTTGTGCCACTGCCTGCAGGCTGAGACGGGGATTACCCATGTACAGGCACCAGCACGTGGGTCGGCAGCTTGCTGCTTGGCCTCTGAGCACACGTAAGCAGAAACTTTGGGTTATCATTGCAGCAGACCACAGATACTTGCAACCAGCACAAGGACAGTAACATTCCCAGGCTTGAAATTACCATTTCCTCCCAACTGTGCTCCAGTGTGAAATGAGATAGGGTGTTGGTATGTCTGGCGTGGCAGATCCTCTCTGCAATGGCTGACAAAAATGCATACAGTGCCTACGTTAAATGACTGGTTATGTCCTGAAACAGGGATTCTTCAGGCCATTCGGGAGTTTTGTGGGACCATCAAGAAAATCTTTTACACAAAACAGAAGTCCACCTCTATTTTAGAATGCATCTAATCTCAACTAGAAAAATCTTGTCAGGCCAGAAAATAAGTTTGTTTTCCTAGCGGGGGGGCCGCCGGTCTTCTCCCCCTTCTATAGTGAGCTCCCCAAAATCCAAAGACATTTTCTGTCCTGTGGGAATTAAGATGCATAGCTACTGGGAGTCAGGCTGGAGACAAAGAGGTGGGATTTCTTGTTAAAAGGCAGGTAGAGCAGAGAGAAGAGGCTTGATACAGACTCCAGTTTTACTTGCCAGTGATGGACACATCTTTTTCATTAATACTTACGTATGAGCTAACTGCATCCCCTTTTCTAGATGTCCCTTCCTCATGCTAACGTTCTCTACCAATGAATATAAATGACTAATCTAATCAGTTTCCCTTAACCACCTCAACATATCTTATCTTGAAATTGAAATGCCTACAGCCAAATTTATTTCAATACTGACCCCTACCCCCTCTGACATACCTTATTTTGAAGCCTAATATGCCTTTTCTCATAGCTTTTATTTATAGGCTTTATTTTCTATTGTGTGCTTTCCTGTACCTCAAAAAAATACAGGATGCCCTTTTGAATCTGTAGTTCTCCTCCTCATTTAACAGGTGCAGTCTGAGGCACACAACAGTGACAGGATTTGACCAAGCTTCCACAGGATATTAGTCAAAAAAAATCAAGCTTTCACACACCCAAATCTGGTCTCTGGTATTTCTCTGTTTGGAAGGATGCCCAGCGTAACAGTGAATATGGAGTTATAATGTTTGCCATTTGGTGGGAAGCTCAAGGGAACAAAAGCCCCTTAAACATCAAACGTACAATGGTGGGCTATAGTAAGTGTGCATGTGTGTGCATGTGTGTGTATATATACCCCCAAGGTATATAGGGGAAATTATTAGTTAGGCAGAATGGCATGATAAAGTGTTCAGGATGAAGCAGACACCTTTCCAGAAGGAGCAGTATGAGGAAGAGCTGATGAGGACTCTGGATGAAAGGGCTGCGTACAAATGGAAATCCCCCTACATGGGATGAGATGGAAATACCCTCTGGAGTCTTATAAATACTGTTGTCAGACAGTGTAGCATTAATGGAGATGTTGTGATCATTGCTCAAGTAGTGTGTGTGGGGGTGAAGGGTAATATTTCCTTATAAAACAATATGCTATAGATTATGTGAATTAAAAAGATTGTTATTCCATGATTTATCTTTTCTAAGAACACTGCAAATTACATTAAAAATCAGATTTCAGTGACAAGATCTATTTTCCATGAAGCTGTGTTGACTTTGATTCTACTACTATTCCTTAATTCTTTAATGGCTTCATTTACTATCGGCATTATCATGACTTTGAGGAAGACTAATATTACAGAAAGCAATTCACCTCTGATGTCTAAAAAACTCTTTCTTTTCTGTGAAAATGCCTCTAAACTCTAAAAAAGTTGTTTGTTTGTTTGTTTGTTTGTTTGTTTTTCCTTTTTTTTTCCCCTCCCAAAGAAAAATGTAGTGGGAAGCTTGGGAATATTTTCTTGTCTGAATTCAGCTTGTGGGGGCAGGCTTCCAGGGCCCTGCTAGTTATCCCAAAACCTGTGCTCTAGCAAGGTGAGCCTTTTGGCCTGAAGAGATTTGAGACTACGTGTTCATTCCCTAAGGGAATAGGTGTACATGCTCGATAAACCCCTCTGTGTGAGAACCAGAGCCATGGACAAGTGTCCCCCAAGGGAAATGTTCCCTCCAGTTCATGTACCCCTGCTTAGTGTTAGAAGTTTTTCAGTGAAGATCAATAATGTGGAACTAAAAGTAGGGAGTTCAGCTTTGTATTATGTTTTGTTGTCTCTACTGCAACTCAAGAATCTGAGCGTGGATCACTGGATGCACCAGATAAATATGGATAATTCACTCTTATTAAAAGAATCCAACCCCTGCCCTTCCTGATTTGTCCAGTCTAATTTGGATCAGTAATCAGAGTCTGAATTACGGTTTGTGCTGTTGGTTGGGTTTCTTTGTCTTTATTCACTCCTAACACTTACAGTGCGTAGCTAAATAGAGCCCTCATATGCTGAAAGCATTTGGAAAAGCTCATACATCATTCATCCAGAGAGGAGAAATGAAGTAAGAAGGAAAGAAGTGTCTTTGTTACTTCACAAGGACTGAACATAGTACTGAGAAACTGATAATAAGGTTACCATTTAGACCGAGACATTATTAGAAATGCAAATTCAGACTAGGAAATACTGAATATCTCTCATTTCAGAAAGTCATTTTTCCCCAGATTTACTTAGGAATTTGTTAGAAATGTAACCCCATTAATTACACTACTGCTTCTTATAGATGGCAATGACAAAATGCAAAAGCAGACCTCCAGCTCTATTTTTTTTTAAAGAACGCAGCCATCTTTTCATCCATGTGTTCAGAGTTCTCATTCAGGAAAGATGCATTTATATCATCATATGGCAGAACCTTGGCAATAATAACATCTCAATTGCCAGAATATACTTACAATGGGTGGCTCTGGCTCTGAACACTCAATTAAGTGCATTTTTTTCTTGCACGATCCCTGTGGTACATTAAGTTTTACTGATATCTAATAGCTTCAGAATCTCTAAGGGAACTGGCCTTGATTTTATTAACCTAAAAAATTGAAGAACAAAAGGCATATATTGCTGACAGGTTAAAAATGCCTTAACAAAGGTATCTTAATTGCTTTCTTATTTCCCTTAGTATATGCTGTGGTAACATCCACTGCTCATTCAAAAGGATATTATTTTTGGACTCAGTAATTTTGCATGAAAGATGTCTTGTTAGGTCTTCTTTTTTCTTTTATTTTATTTTCTTTTGTTTGTTTGTTTGTTTTTGTTTGGTAAAGAAAGATTTGAATAAAGTTGTTGATTGTGTTAGAGGTGAGAACCTTTCCCTCCCTCTTCTAAAATCCTGTCTGCCTCACTCCCTCTCTCTGTCAGAGTGACTATTAAAGCTAAAGTAGTGTGTAGTGTGATACATACGTGATAACCAACAACTTTGGCCTTAGAGCTTATCTGTTAACGGTGTCAAATGCTATCTGATAATCAATATAGCTGCTCTTGTATTGTGTGCCCATGTTTCTGGAGGCGTGACTGTTTGTCTGCAGGTGCACGTTCTGCTTTCTATCCTTTGCCTCTTGGTGGTTGTCGGTCTCCATATCTATGTCTTTCAGCAGGTTTCATTAAAACCTGTCTGTAGCAGTTGGAAGAAACCTGCAGCTTTGGAGGATCCCCAAGCCTTAGCAAGCTGTAAACTGTGCATATCTATGAGACTAAGGGTCTCACAAAAGAACCTCCAAACTTGTGGAGGAATGAGATCTGTTTAAATGCATATGCTGCTATTGTCAATTCCAGTGACTTCCTTACAGCAGCCTGCCCTTTTTTTTTTTTTTTTTTTTTTTTTTTTTCTCCTTATCACACACGTCTTTTGCAGCATACAGACTAGGAACCCTTTGTTCTCTAGGGATGACACCAATAAGTTATCCTGGGATGAGTTGTTATCTTGCTCATTTTTTAAGATTAAATTTAATTGGTGTAATAGTAAGATCATTTTGGCCCCCCCCCCCCCTCCTTTTGGAGTTTTAAGGCACATCAGTTTAATTGCATATATTTAGGAAGGTGAAAATGTGCTATAAGGTTTTGCAGTGATAAATACTTGGCAAGGACACAGTCATTTTAGAGGAGGCAGTTTGAGTGTCAGGGGAAACATTAGGTATTTCTGATATCACACCTCTGTGAGGTTAATTTGCAGGTTTGTATATATTTCAAGTTTCATTGCTTCACTTGATTTAAATATTTCTCCCCTCACCTTTTCCTTTCACCCTGCGTGAAAGCTTCAGATGCTGAAAGGATACAACTGAGGGGCTGTTCAGGAGATACAGTAAAACGTGACAAATTCTGAAGTTTGGCCACTGTTCTAGAAAACTGCAGAATAAATTTCTGGCCTCTGAGCTGCAGAGATCACAGCTGTAGTAGGCTCATTCTGCCTTGAATAAAGCTGTGTCTTCCAAACGTTTTCGACTCAGGAGCATCACCCATCACTACTTCCCCCCCCCCCCCCGCATGCAGCTTTAGCTGGGGAGCTGCTGACAGTGGCACACTACAGCTGGCTAAATCCTGCAGAAGCAGCAATGTGCCCGTTGCTACAGTCAATTCAGGATTGCTGCCTTGTGTAAGTAACAAACCCATTAAAAAGTATATTGTGTCCCTTACAAATGCACCAGTAAGGCCCATGACATGGCAGCATCTGTTCAAAGAAAAAGAAGAGGTATTTTGCCTTGCAACACAGCTGACTGTCTTCAGGGTTAGGGGATCCTCCTCATCCTTACTTGGAGGGTGTTCCTCATCTGGGCCCTGCTGCCTCGTTTTCTGTACTCAGGGTGTGCTCTTCAGTAGCAGAACTGATTAGAAGTCTTTAAATGTGATCACACCACGGTACAGAAAATACATTAATGGTATGGAAAATTGCATGATTTTTCTTGCATAAATAAAATGTTGAGGGTTAGAGCTCCAGAAAACACGTCTTTTTTTTTTTTCCTTTCTTTTTTTTTTTTTTTTTTTTTTTTATGAGTTATGTTCCAGACTGTACCCCCCTTAGCATTCCCCTCCACCATCTCTGCATTTGAGGGGGACCACTAACATCCATAGGTGTTAACTTAGGGAGCCATGCTTTTGGCCCTAGCTGAGCTCCAGAGCAAAGCTGTTTGCTGAGAACACACGCACCTGAAGTGCAAGTTTCTCACATAACCAAGAGCAGGAAGCTGACCTTTCATGCGGACAGTGACAGGACTTTGGTGCAGCTGAAGTCTGGGATGTTTTTGAGGCAGGGGAAGGAGAAGTGCAGCCGTGCAGCTGCCCAGCTCTGGAGACACCCAATGCTGCTGGGCCAGCAGCTGCAAAGAAGCTGCTCTCTGCTTTCCTCCAGAAACATTTGCTGCAACACATCAATGTCTGAGCGAACACATTCCTGTGATTAGTGTGGTGGTCTTTTAGCACTGACCTCTACTTAGTGTGCAGCTTGACATATTAATCTTCACTGAGGAAAAAGTTAATTCTAAAATAAACTTGTTAACCCCTCCATTTTCGATCGCTCCTTTTGCTGCAAATTATTCTGGGACAGATTCTGGTGTCGTTAAACGACTGCAAGCCTTGTCACGGGCTGGAATGGGAGCACAATTAGGCCTTTCCTGGATCTTAATTGGCTTCATGACTGCTCTCTTTGGGAAGGATATTTCAGCATCCTTAACAAAAATAGCTGTTCTGTGTGTATAAAAATGGAACCTTTGCAGGTGTGCAAATATTTTTCACACATTTCTCAATGGCAAAATGAATAGCATAAACCTTTTCTCTGAACTGACCACTGCCTCTTTTTGTGATCACTTTAAGAGTAACCCTATAGAAGGATTAGAAAATAATATTTTAATAGGTTTTGAACTAGCTTAGAAAGTATAGTAGAAAAAATATCTGTGTGGCTCCTACATAATTGAATGGAATGGATATAAACGTATCAAAATAATACCATTTTCCCTCATAATTTACTTTTTCAAGTAGAGAGGACTTTATGGGGAACCTCAGTGGAATTTTAACATTTTCATTGCTAGACTTTACTAGGGATTCTTCCACTAGGCAATTTTTAATAGGATTGCTTGGAGCATCTTATTGGTCTCCATTAGTCCAGAAATAGAAAATTCTGTCTGTCCTGTAACTTGCCCATGTCTTTAGAAGAGATAGGTCCTTTGGAAGAGGGCCTAGCTGCTTCCCTGGAAGGTCATTCACTGCTCATCAATGCACTTTGCACTTTTCAGACTGCAGTTCTTGGCTTCCTTTTAACTGTTGTACATGGTGGTGGTGAAGCCATGCTTGGCTCTGTTTTCAGAACAACAAAGTATATGAGCATGTTTGCACTCAGCCATGTCAAAAGCCCGACTGTTTTTGTAGTTGACAAGATAGTCTCCTATTTCCTCCCTGCCCAGCAGAAAGGAGAAAGAATTTACAATCAGTTCACTAATTTTTAAATTGCACTTTTCCAAACCGAATCAAGTAAATACGTGAAGGTTTTCACTTTGCTTTCCAGAAAAAGATGCCTCTACCAAAGACACAAAAACACAGATGCAAACTATTTTATTTCATCTTCTGGAAAATAACCTTTTTATGATCTGCACATATTTGAATAAAAGAAAGCTCTTGTGCTGTCTGATTCCCTGCTCCAAATGCCAACTCCAAAGAAATTTCTTTATATGCTATAACCTCCACTCTCTTCCCCATACCCCACTCTGTAATCTGTATCCATGGTAATACATTACTACTTCCAGCAGCCAAGGGGTTTGGGGGAAATTATGGGAAGAAAAATCTTTCATTGTAAAAGTTGTGGTAAAATGTCATCAGTTTGACAGAGCGATGTAACACTTGCAGTATGAAGCCCCAAACAAATTGGAATTTGGTTTGTTTCAGGTTTCATTACAGACTTTGAAATATTGAGCCTAGGTTCATCAAAATATTTTCTTGAGTTTGCTTTTACACAAACCTTAGGCCCAGTTTCAAAAGAATCTGGGCTCAGTTTTGAGCAGTTTATGGGCTGACTTTAACATAAACCAGATCACACTTAGTGGACTTGGCTGAAATTCATTCTGAACTTTTAAGTGAGTTTGAACCTGAAAGTGAAATTTTGTGAGTGAGAACCCAAGCAAACTGGAACCAAGGAAAAGGTTAGCAAAATACTGCTCATTGATTCTGCAGAACTTCAAACAACAGTATTTGACATCCTAAGAAGAATTCAATAAGAGCTTAAGAACCAGTTAAACTTTTTATTTCATTTGGGACTTTTGCTTTTATTTTTAAATAAACAGAGTAAGCACTACATCAAACAAATTATTGAATGCAACCTGAGATGCTAGCGATGTCTGGTATAATTTAGGTGGCAGGAGAATGTCGTATAAAACCTTTAGGAGAGGATTTTCAAAAGCTCTTAGCATTGATTTAGCTTGTCTGCCTTTAAAATTAATGGGACTTCTGTTATTGATGTCTCTAGAAACAGTATTAGCCCAATCCTGGACATTTGTGGAAATCCCATGACTAGTATACAGAAGTGGAAGGGTCCTAGATGAAGTGTTTAGCAAATAACTTATGTCTGAAGCAGTTACGATTGCTATGTGTTTGAGGACAGATCTCACATTTCTACTCTAAATGAGACTGTGATGCTAATTTTTTTATTTACTTTTGAGAAGCCGCCATTTCTCTTAAATCTGGGAATGCTGCATTCTGTTCTAAGGAATACTTTTGTGAGAAGCTGGATTAAGCTGGAGATGAGCTTTTTGTAGTTATCTATTCTTGAACTGCACTTTATTTCTACAGCCTTAGCCAAAAGGTAGGCAAGATCATTAAATCCCAGACCAAGAATTCTTACATTAGGGACTCTCATCAAAGTCCGTATAAGCAGGCTTTCCTGTGTTATTTCTTTGATAAAGCTGGCCAGTGAGCGAATATATTGTATTTTGCCTTTCCATTTCTCTAGGTGGGATTCTGTCAGCCCAACTTGGCAGTTATTATTATTATTATTATTATTATTATTACTTCAGGACACCAAGCTGTTTCTAATTGTTTTCTTTTCCTGCCACACTCTTTTCCTGCTATTGCTCATTTCTGATATTGATACCTTGTTTCCCCTCTTCTGTCTAATGATGTACATGTCAAAGCAGACCACCTTTCAAAGCTCCCTATGAATGAATGGGGGAGGGTGCAAGCCAGCAGCAGTCAATCTTTGAAAGATTGAAATACTGAAATTCTGAGTATGAGCACAATGGCAATTGTCCAATTAAGACAGAAGCCAGCAGCAATTGATATAAAGAAGGTTATGTGTTTTGTGACAAAGGGAGCTGAAGCTTCACAGTGTACCACCTTAATCACTTTTTTATTTTTAAAAAAATATATATATTATTATGGCTTTTCAAGCATTGCTTTTAGTTTTTATAGTCTGACAGGGAAGTTTTTGCATGGTCTTCATGGTTGACTTAGTTTCCCTAAAAATATTTTTATTAGGCAATATGTTAATAGGTTGGCCTTTTGGTTTAGGGACATCCAACTGCTGGAATGAACACAAGGTCATATCCCATACCTTTCACATTTAAATTAAAACATGTGGAGGGAGAGGAACTTGTGTTTAAACTACAGTTTTAGCATCATGAAACAGAGAGCCCAAGGGTACTATAAAACCTATATGTTGTTAACATACAAGATCACTAGCTTAATGTGTTCTTCAGAAAATAATAATTTTACAGTATTATGCTGTTTGAATAGTATTAATGTATACAAATGTGTACACATAGGATTGTATGCAATGTTACTAATTATTTTAATTAATTGAGACTGAGGACTCCTTTTATTAAGTACTGTAAAAGACAGGGCCCACACCAGGCATGTTAACATTCCTGCAATCTGATTCAGACAAACCAGGACTCGTGCAGGCTGTCACTTTAGCTATTTGGGACTGCACCAGCCTAGATGTAGACCTAACCTGAGACATCATATGGCTGAAGAGAAGGAAGACATGAAAGCCAATTATAAGATGATCTGATCATTGGCTTCTGAAGTAGTTTAGTGTACAGCTAGGATGTCCCAAATCCTTTGGAATTACAATAAAAGAACAAATGAGATATATTACTAAATTGCTTGTCTCTGATGGCTGACTCTCCTGAGTACTTGTTTTCTTGGGAGTTCCTTTTCCTGGAAGTGGAAATGAATTGTAATTTGGAGGTTGGAACAGAAGACTTTAAAGTTTAGGTAAAGACAACATTTCTCACTACTAAGGCAAGTTGGGGGTGAGGGTCAAAGATAAAAATTAAAAATTCATTTCACAAAATCACAGGACTGTTGAGGTTGGAAGGACCCTCTGGAGCTCACCTGATCCAACCCCTGCTCTGGTCCTCAAGCAGGGACACCCAGAGCAGGCTGCCTAGGACCATGTGAAGGCAGCTTTTGAAGATCTCCAGGGAGGAGACTCCACAATCTCTCTGGGCAGCATGTGCCAGGGCTCCATCACCCACACAGTAACGGATTGTTTCCTGGTGTTCAGATGGAACCTTCAGTGTTCCTGTTTGTGCCCATTGTCTCTTGTTCTGACACTGGGCACCACTGAAAATAGCCTGGCTCTGTCATCTCCACACCCTCCCTTCAGGTATTGATACCCATTAATAAGATCCCTTCTGAACCTTCTTGTCTCCAGGCTGAACAGTCCCAGATCTCTCAGCGTTTCCTCACAGGAGAGGTGTTCCTGTCCTTTCACCATGTTAGCAGCTCTTTGTTGGACTCTCTCCAGTACATCCGTGTCTCTCCTGTACTGGGGAGCCCAGAACTGGACACGGTACTCCAGGTGTGGCCTCACCAGTGCTGAGCAGAGGAGAAAGATCACCTCTTTTGACCTGCTGCTAATTCTTTTGGTGCCCAGAACACCATTATCCTTCTTTGCTGCAAGGCTACATTTTTGGCTCGTGTTCAACTGTGGTATCCACCAGGTCCTTTTCCACCAAGATGACTTCCATCTGGGCAGCCCCCACCATGTATTTTTGCATGGGGTGGTTCCTCCCCAGCTGCAGGACTTTACACTTCCTCTTGCTGACCTTAATGAGGTTCCTGTCAGCCCATCTCTCCAGCCTGTCAAGGTCTCTCTGGATGGCAATGCCATCTGTGGTGTGTCAGCCATTCCTACCTGCCATACTGACCAAGTTTGCTAATGTCACAAACAGCAAACAGCCTCATCATCCAGATTGTTAATGATGTTAAACAGGACGGGATCCAGTATTCACTCCTGGAGAACATTGCTAGTTCAACTAGACTTTGCACCAAGAATAGTCCATGTCCCTTCAGGAACCAAGAGTTGCTATCCTGCATCAAACCAGTGCTTCACAAAAGCATATACTGGTGGGTATGTACTACTTCAAATGCAATTTAGGAACTTTTATAATAGCAGTAGTAAGTTAAAGGACATAAGTGCACTTTATTCATTTCTTATTTGGGCAATGTAGCATATTATTGCTCTTACTGTCTTGGTCCAGAACAGAGGAATTGACTCATATTTTAGTTTTCTTCCAGAATTCCAGAAGAGGTTTAACCTTTGATATTTATCACTATATCATTTTACAATAGGCTGCTTTGCAATAACTTTTCCTTGAGGGAAATTAAAAGTAGTTAAAAGTAGAAAACATATTATTTATCACTGTTATAATTCTGGTCTTTTTTTTTTTTTTTTTTTGGCCCTACTGTCCTGTCATCCTATTCTCTGCTTTCTTTTTCTTGCAGATTGTTAGTTTCTTTTTTTCTTTTTATTTAATTATTTTTCTTCAGGTAACCCTTAGGTATCTAGTGCACTGTTTTTTTTTTTTGTGTTTGTTTTTGTTTTTTTGCTTTTTTTTTCCATGTCCTTTTTTTTTCACTTTGAACTCTTTTTTCTCTTCATTTTCTATTTTTATTTACTTCAGCTGTCCTTTCTTACTTTTATTCTTTTTGTCAAAATCATTACTTTAACTCATCTATTGTCATCTTTTTTTTTTTTTCTTTTTTTTTTCCCTCCCTTCTTTTGGTCTTTTGTTTCTGATATAGTAAAGTGAGAAGTGCCCTCAGTTCCCAGTGAAGGTCAATACAAGTTTAAAAAGCAAAGCATTGCCCCCAGTTACTCAGATCTTTGCAGAAAATATGCTTTCTAAACCTCAGGAAGATGATGTATGAAATTATTTTTTGGATACTGTAAAGTTCTTGTGAAGCCAACATAGGAATGAATATCTGGGAGTATCTGGACTAAAAATCTGAACCATATCACACCATCTTTGCGTTGGTATTTAACTGAAGAGAATGCAAATACAAGTTTTGTTGTTGTTGTTGTTGTTTTTGTTTTGTTTTGTTTTGTTTTCTCTCTCTCTTTTTTTTTTTTTCCTGCATTATTTTAATACGTACTGATAGCTCATTAAATTTAAATTTTACTGGCTTTTATGCAAAGATATCCATGTGTTTTGGAAAAAAAAAAAAAAAAAAAAAAAGAATTAATTCAGCCTCTCAGAGTAATACTTGGTATGAGTATTATTGTCATCCCTATTTCACTAATGTGTACATAGCTGGAGCCTGTGTTCTGTGTACTATGCCTATAAATCAAGGACATCAATCTGCCTTCTTGCATATTGGTAAGGTGTTAATAGGTTGGGAGGCACAGATGGAGGTAGTCACCAGATGGAGATATCATTGTTAGTTTAACTGAATACATGGCCTGGTAGATCATGGAGAAATATTTGTTATTACTTGTGGTGCTGATTTTTTATATATATATAATAACAAGATTAAAATAGTGATACTTTCTGCCTGACTCCTCAGTTGTTCCCAACTGCAGTGATTTTATCACAGGTCTCATGATACTGGTATTTTACTTAAAGTTCTAGTCCTTGGAATCAATTATCATCTGATAATCTTAGCTTTCATTTCAAAATAAAATTGAGTTTCTGGTCTTCATGAATATAGAAGAAAACTTGAAAACATGGTTTGAATGCCCACAAAAGGCTCAGAGACAGTAAGCAAAATAATCAAACTTTTTTTTTTTTTTTTTTTTTTTAATTATGTTATAAAATAGCTGTATCATTTGCAGGATGTTGACTTGCAGTTTTGTTTACCTTGAAGTACAGAACTGACATTTAAGTTTAGAAATGGTATGGACACATTTAGGCAACCAAAAAGCTATTATATAGCAATATAGAGAAAAAATAAGAGCTATGAAAAGAATCAGGATGGATAGTCTTGTAATGAAATATACATTCAAGTTTCTCAATATTGTACATTGATTTTTAGCAGGTTATTTTTTTAACTCAGCAGCCTATGCAGAAATTATGCAAAGTTTGTTTAGGAAACAAAAATACTAAGACACTTCAAAAATAATAGCATGTTTCAATGGGGCCTATGGTACAATTCTGAAGATTTTTCCCAAGTTGAATAAGACTAAATTAATAATGACATAGAATTAAAAAATAAATAAAAATGAGTGAAAGAACAGCATGAAAATGAGTAAGCTGTCCTAAAAAAAAAGTGTTGCCTGCACTTCTCTCCCAAACCCACCACGACAAAGTCCAGTGTTTGTATCAGATTAATTTTCAGCAAACTTTGCACCATCCCAAGTACATGATCTTCAGCTGCCCCGTACGTCCATATTGTCTGTTTAGGCTATCTGGAATGCCATCCAGTGATTACCACAAAGCTGAAAACGAACAAAAAGCAGAAACTGGCACATTATTTCAAAATTCTCTTTGAGGAGTTAGTTTACCACCTCATTTCTCTCCTGGAGCCGAAAACTACCCGTAACTGCAAGTAAATTTGCATGGTGCTCAGGTTTTTTAATAAATTTCTTACATGAGGCTTGCTGAACAGGGGAAGGGGGAGTCAGGGGGAACATATTCAAGCTGTTCTTCCCAAAGTTTGTAGAGAAAGTGTTCCATTCAGAATGAAAGCATTTCTATTGCTTTACAAGGTGCCACATAAAGAAGGCAAAACACATTTCCTGTGTTGCCTCTTATCATAGTAGCATATCAGGGTAGAGTTGGAATAATCCATGGACCTCCACAGCATGCTACTCCTCCATTGCAGGCACTAGAGCTTGAGATACTGTATCAAAGCATTTAAATGTAAAAAGGATCTGCATGATCAAATCTTAGCACTGTTTTGAAAGCTGTGTCTGTGCAAGACCATGACAGGAACACCATACCTTGTTTATTTTTTCCCTGTGAATTTGATTCTAGTAATGAGGAATCTGAAGGTTGCCAGTACAAACTGGTTGTATTTGTGGTGGGTATTCTCTCAATGATTTTTGTCAATACCAATTTTCAATTGAAAGATTTAATATTCAGAGTAATGAACTTAATGGCTTTTCTCTAGATAACAGAAGTCTCCATTTTATTTTATTTTTTCATTATAAATAAAAACAACAAAAGAAAACTGAAGCCAAAAGGCAGTGCATGAAAACAGGGAGATTCCCAGTAAAATACAGCCCTGTAAAATAGGTAGAAAAGTATAACCATGTACTTGTTAGGTTGTTCCCTATGGATTTTCTTTTCTGAATTCTTTGTTATTGCAAGTTAAAATCAACTACTTGAACATTTTATCTAAGAATTTGAAATACATATCTAGATATCTTTAAGTAGGTTAACTGTGAACTAAAAATCAAAAAAATATATTATCTATAGAAGCATGACATTAAAAATATGGACTAGAGTTCAGATCTTGCAGGTCTGAGCTGCAGTCTTGTTATGAGTGTAGGGAAAAAAGGAACATGGATAAAAGAAATTGAGCAATGATTAAGAGAATGCATGGGTCCTGAGATCCTAGTATTTTGAAAAGTAAAAAAGGTACTCATTTGATCATAGAGGTTAGGCTAGGCAAATGAAACTATCTCAAAGATTACATTTTAACATTAAAACTCTGTAACCTCTGGAAATAAGAAATAATGAGGCCTTGCAGTTCTGGTATCAAAAGTGGAATCTGCAAACATTTATTTTAAAAGAGAGAGTGTGAGGGGGATATTATTACCTGACATGCACACAGATTAAAATATTATACAATTTTGAAACTGTGAAAACTTATATGAATACATAAGCTTATGCTCTGAAAGAATATATGTATGCAAGAGGGAGAGGAGAGGAAGAAAATGCACTCACGACTTTCCAGTGTGATGTCTGAATGCAATTAAAATCTCCAGTTGTGATGCTGTAGCAGATCCTTGACAGTCAGCCATCCGAATACCATTTTGACAGCTCAGACACCTTTTTATGGTCACACCGTAGGAAAGATCATTGAAGAACAATTATTTTGTACCCATGGCTGGGAAAAAATAATCAGAATCCCTCCCTCCTCCTGCAGATCTGAGTGTTTTGTTTGCTCTGCCATAATAATTTACCCATTGATGTGTGTACTAGGGAACCCCTACAAAACTGTCTGCTAAATGTTATATTTGTAAGGATCAGCAGAAACTGCAAGTTAACCTTAAAACATATTTGAGAAGGAGAAAGAAAATAGCACTGTGTTGTCTAAACTAGTACTCATGCAAGCCACTTCAGAAACATTTGGCTTGACAAAGACTTAAACTGGGTAGGAGATTTTGGACTGAGGTCTTGATACTGGTACCGTTAAAATCAATGGTAATCTTTGCCCCTGAAATCAGCAAAGCAGAACAGCATCCTAGATGTCACATCATCATCATTGCACATTTACAGTGATTCATGGTGCTCTTTCTTGCTCCAATTACCTCTGATATTAGTTCCAACTATCCCATTGGCTGCTATCAATGTCTGAAAATAATTGATCTTTTATTACACACCGGTGTAATATGGGCTCCAGCTCATCAGAGTTTTAAGATAACACATACACAGTAAGCGGCAAAAACTGACTAACAAATGTTATTTGGTTTTCACCTTTCCTAACAATCAGCAATTTGCACTGATACAGTATCTTTAATGCAGAAACCATTAAAATACAAACATCCCAGAGGTTTGATTTCATCAGTTCATTCTTACTCTAAATACAGACTTCTCACATATGAAGGAAACCGTGCTGTAGCGTCTGGGAAAGAAAAGACCATAAAATTACAATTTAAAAATGATCAAGAGACTGGATTAAATTTCTTCCATTCCCTTTTCTTGCTGAAGTCTTTGTCACTGAAATACAAATGTCACGAATGTAAGAATAAAACATCTCAGGCGTTAGGATTCTGTGATAGCTCATTCACATGACAATGACTGCACTGAGAACAGAACATTTCACAGAATGTAGCCATTCTTGTGGCAAAGATTATAATGACAGGGAGAAACGGTGCAAAATTAACCAATTCTTGCATCTTCCAACAGTAATCTAACAAGCCGCCTTGTGTTCTGTATAATGTGTTATATTAGACCCAAAGAGAGGGTGAGAGTGTGTGTGAGAGAGAAATGAAATACTGCACACCTTGGATCATAATTAAACTTATCTGCCTAGCCCAACAGTAAGAAATCTGCCTTTGCTTGTGCTGTTGCCAGCAGGTGCCACTGTAACAAATAGAAAACTAAGCCAAAGATTTTGGAAAAATTAGGATAATGCTGAAGCTGCGGAATAGGAAAGCTGGCCCAGCTCTGAGGAGCACCAGCACTGGTCTGCTGAGCCACCACGGGAAGGTCGCCTCGGCTCCCCATGCCCCTGCACCCCCCTAGCTCAGGGTGTGGGGTGGTGGCATGGGGCTGGTGTTTGAGGAGTGCCAAGTGCCTCTAAGGTGCAATAAGATGCTCCTGCAGACTATCCTGCAAGCCTTTGTAATTTCCTCAGCGCCAGCTGAGATATCCACCCCCCTGCTAGGCTCAGACCTGTAGTTAATCAGATCACAATTGTTGTACCCCAGACTATCAACCCAGTCAGTTCAGCATATTTAACCAGGAATGAACATCACTTCTCTTCTGGCTCTTTTGCTTTCTGGCTATTTGGAGAGTTTTTAACCCTTGCCTCATCAGCCTCCTCCCTACGGTTGTGCTGCTGGCGTGGGGCAGCTCCAGGGTATGCTTTCAGCCAGCTGCGTTGCTCGGTCTCCACCACGGCTCTTTTAGAGGGCCCTGGGGACTGCTGTTTTTAGTGCATGTGTGTTTCTTTACAGGCATTTCCTGGTTTGGCGAAACATCAGTTGGGGCCTTGTCTGTACAGGAGTTTGGCTTCATTTAGGTATTTTTGCGAACCATCGATATTAAATCCTGTCTCTTGAGACTATTTCATCTTGGCTGTATCTGAAAATGATTCACCACAAAAATGTGAGGCTTTAGTAGTCTGACAACCTCAAGCAGGTTTACTGGTGTGACTCTACGCCCACCTCCGGTCTCAGGGCCCCAGAGTACCATTTTTTTATAGGTTTCAAAAGGGAATCTGCCCTACTGTAGTAGAGTTTGGGGAGAGGAAAGCTCCATGTTTACATTCTATTCTGCACTCCTGGAGCTACTAAAAGAGCAGGGGAGTGTAACCTTTGCAAGTCTTGAGATAGATGCAGCATCAACTCACGAAAAAAATTGTACGGTGATTGACTCTGTGAGTAAGAAGGATCATTCCTGTGAACAAACTGAAACGTGACCACTAGCAGTCATTTATTTCTACCATTCATGTCACTTCTGCAAACAAAAGCCCATCTGTTTAACAATCATGGACTAACATGCAGGCCACAGATCTTCTTAGCTTTATGGCACCATAAGTCCGACGAAGATTTATTCCTCTTTGCCTTCAGAACTTACTTTAAAAAGATGAGCCTCACTACACAGAAGTTGCTGTACAATTTCCAATTTCCTATTGCATTAACTTTTAATAGACTTATTGCTCCTTGTGAATAATAAGAAAAAATATACCTGATGCATAACCTCTAACCTGAATCCTCTTTAGCCCTCTCTACAAATGCTGATGAAGACTTCCCTGATTCTTTATCTGAATTATGGCTTAATGTAAGACATACCATACATGTGGTGTGCACAAGAAATGTGTGTTCTCCTCTAATTTTTCTACAGCTGCTCAGATGTCTATGTGTTTTATGCTGTTAATTGCCATCTAAAAAAACCCTGGTGGTAGCATTTCTATACTCTACTCATTCCAGGTCTCTAACCTTGCTGCTTTAATGCACATCAACTCCAAACTTACAGGGATGCTTGGAAGTCAGATGTGTGATATGTTTAGCGTAGCTGCAGCTTGTCCTAAGAATGTACAATTTTTTCATTGTCCCTTGAAGTGCTGGGGAAGGTGACAAGATGACAGTGCTCCTTTGTTCCAGTCTAGAAGTTGGTCATTTCCATTAGGCCTTATTGTTCTTTTCTGAGGGACTGACTCATTTTTCACTCACAAAAAAAAAAAAAAAAAAAAAAGCCCCCAAAATGAACTCAAGTAAAAAAATCATATAGTTTGATGGGAATATCTGCTGTATTGTTTAATCTCTTAAATCTCCACTTTCAGCTGCTGTGCCTACAAATCACAATTGCTTGGCAATGGTAGGCTTAGAGGAGAGTCAGCTTTTTCTGCTCAACCCATTTTAAATTTTATTTCTCTCACTTTTCCAGCCAACCTCAACTTCATTGCATGTCTTATGCACCTGCAGCATCCTATCTGACAGCTAGGCTGTGAATCCTCAGGGGCAGGGAGATCTTTGCTACTTGTTTTTGTTGTACCTGTCACAATACAGCACAATTCCTTGATTGCTACCTCATAAATAATGATAATGTTACAAAATTAATGTGCAGAAAATGAACAAAACTGGAAAGTAATCTTTTGCAAGCCCTATTTTTTTGGCTTCACTCTTCCAGAATCTGTAACATGAGGGTTCCCATGAGAGCAATTGAAAGCGCACAGCTATCTATGGACAGTGTTTTTTTTTTTTTTTTTTTTTTTTTCATTTGGATTCAGACTTAACTTAACCTCCTTTGGTTCCCTAGCAGGGAACTGTCAGAAGGTCACCAATTCTGGAACATTTATTTCAGGGTAGGTCCTGCAGTTACCGGAGGATCCATGAAAAGTGGATGTAGTCCTAGGCAGTGTTCATCTTTTTCCAGGAAAAACAAAAAAAAAATCAAAACAATAATAACAATACAACAAACAAACAAACAAACAAAATCTTGGCAGATTTCTGATTTTATACCTTTGGCATTCTTCCACAGGATCTGAAACAAGGGACTCCTTCCTATCTCTTATATATGCACTCAGTACCTAGAGTTTAAGGTGCAGTGGGAAAGGGAAACAAATCTGCCACATGTGGGTATGTATTTCTTAGTAAGAAGATGAGGAAAAAGTAATGTCAGATAAGTAAAGAGATTTCTTGAAATTCATTTTATTTATTGGAGTAAAAGAGCAGGATAAGAGCAGTAGAGAGGGAAATATAAACAGAGAAAAAGTGAAAAATATGCAGCTAGGTCTTTAATCTTTTTTTTTTTTTTTGTTTTTTTTTTTTTAACTTTATTCATTTACATGTTTCAGAGTGGAAAGTTGTATATGGAATGTCTTCAATTAGTTTTGGATTTGTCACTATGCAGTTCTAGAAAATGGCTTATCCCATGAGATTTCACCGTCCACTTTGATATTTTAGATGATCTCAGTCTAAGGCTCGTAGCAGCTTTGAATTTATTCAGGTGTCCTTCAGTCCAGATGCATACACACATATACATATACATGTGTAGTATACATATATACATGGCTATATCTGATATACCCATAGATACAGTGGGTATATCTGATCAATATTTTCCCAATTTTAATATAATTTCTGTTGATAATTAAATGATATTTATCTAAGAAATTTACACATCTATTTTTAGTTATTCATCCTTGGCCCTCCTAACTTGAAAGAAGCTATGTTCTACTTAGTTCAGTTTACCTCTTCATAGTTAAGCTCTTTGACTTTTGATGGATTGCCATAATTAAAACTTGCAATTGCAACTCCTTTATAATGAAGAGAAAATGTTGGTAATTTATAGCAGTTTATTTTTAATTAGAAGTTATTTAGCTTCAGAAATATATTTGCAGAATTAGATTAAGAATGAATTTCATATAATAATTTTGGATTTTCAGATCACTGGTAAATGGACTGGTACTTCCCATGTTTAGACGGCATCTTTTGTATTGTGGGCACTTCAGAAAACAAACAGCGAGTGAATAATACACCTGAATGGTTCTCCAGAAATTCAGAATCTTATCTGAGTATGTCAAATGATACTCTAGCTGTTTTTATTGTTGGTTGCGAGCTAATCAGTTGTTGCTGATCCTTACCTTCTCTAAATTCTTTTGTTGAAAATATACTCCAACAAAGGTTTTCCTGACATTGCTTCAGACTGGTTTCATTTCATATTTAATTTCAGCATTCATAAATCAAATTATGTCTTGCTGTATAATCAAGTACCACAGGGGCTAGGCCCAATACCTGTTTAGATTTATATATTTTACCAAGCTTATATCACACACGGATTGAGAGCTAGGTTCCATTCTCCATTACAAATGTGTATTTGAAGTTACTCTAGCGAGATTAGCAGAATCACAGTGATGTAAATGAGGGGAGAATCAAGCCCGTGATCTGTCAGACCATATATATTTAGATGACATGCAGACCTTTTTCTGCACTTAAAAAAAATATTTTATGGTGTCTTTCCATGTGTCTGTTTGGCTGATTTACAGTACTGGAAAGCCAGGGAATTTCTAAAACTGAATCCATATAAGACAAAATTCCTTTGATTGGACCTTATCCCCAGTCCGTCAACACTCTTCCATCACTTTGAAAGTTGGCAGTTCTCAGATAGCATCAGTCCCAGGGGTGGAAACCTTGGGTTTATGTTTGACTTGATGCTGTCTCTTCTGAACCATGTAAATATAAATATTAAACTGTCATGTTTAACTCAGAAATATGCCAAACCTTAAACCAGTAGTAGCTGAGGATACTCAGTTATTAGTGAATATCGGAAAAATGCAAGATGGGATGTTCATACACATGTGCATGCTTATATATGTCTGGATAACTATAATTGCCTTCTAATACGATGAATTCTTTAGCAGCTTCAGCATGTACCAAATTATGTCATGCATCTTATTGACATAGCAAAACTTGATATGCTCATTTCCCTGAACTCATATCCATAAAATGTTGTATTGATTTTTAAATACCACTTGTAAACTTCATGATGTCCACATCCTGAACTCGAGTGGCTTTTGGAACCCCTGATAGCTTTTGTTCTGCTTCACTTATTTACGTACTAGTAGTAAAAAAAATTCAGCAGTATTGGGATTAATTTTAAACCTCAGTGGATCTGGATTTCAATGAATTTACTTCTTCTGTGCTTTGGTTTATTTTTTCTGAAAATTCAAACACTTGTGTTTTCCTGACAAATATTTTAGTGGAAAATAGCTTCAGTGTCAAAAGACTGTTTTCATGGAAATAACATTTTAAGTACATATGAAGTTTAAGGCTAGCATTCTTCTTGAATGATGAAAGTACACAACTCATGACTTAGCTGATCAGTCACACCTAAGCAAGAAAAGACAAATTTTAAATATTTGTGACCTGCCCATTGATTATTAAAAAGATTTGTCAAGTACATTTGATAAATCCATAAATTCAAGGGAACTTTGGCTGCCCTACTGGTATTCTGCAAACAGAAAAGAAGATTACATTTAGTGGCTACTTTATGCATGGATTTTTCCATTCAAATCTGACAGAGGTTCTTTTTTATCTGATGTGCATTGTTTTGAAAGAATTTAATGGTACAGACCTCTCTAAACTCAGTGTAAAGTTTGTTGAGAAAGAACTCAGTTCTTCAGTCTCCTCAGTTCTCCCATTGATGATAATGAGTGTTTTACCCACTAAATTCTCCATGACTTGGGTCTTATACAATTTAGGTCATCCGTTTTGGGTTAAACTTTGGGAAACCATGATTCTTGGCATACTACCCTTCCACTGTCACTCCCTTACAGTAAATAAAAACACTGGAGAGTCTTGATGACAGCAGTACCAAGTTGAAAATGTAACCTCGGCATCACTTGAAATAAAAACAGGCACAGCAAGTAAATGTTCTGGCACTGAAACGTTAAAATTAAATCCCACTTCAAATACAGTTCTCTAATTGGGACACATCCCAGGCACAAAGACTTCACTTCCCAACAAACACAACTATTATGCTAATTGGTAGGGCCCCCATACAAGCCTTGGGTGGATCTGAAGTTAGCTGTTGTTATTCTGGCCTGACTTTCCAACCACATTCATTTTGCTAAATTGCATTTCTATGAGAGTGGGTTGATATGCTGCAAGTGTTACTAATTCTACTGAATCACTTTTTTCCTTTTAAACAGAAGATGAAAAACCCAAACCACTTTCTATTTTTAAATGTTGTATTTCCATAAACAAAAGTAGACATTTGAATAACCACCTTATTAAGATTAGGTGTTCCTGAAAGGGAGCCCTGTTTCTCTACATTTATTACTGACCACAATACTAAATTATGCAAATCTTAAAAGTATGTTTGAACAAAAGGCCTATATAATTTAGCTGGTTGAGATTTTTAGTTTTAATCTGTGGGACTGATTTTAGTGCTGACAGAGGTAAAGATTAAAAATCCATTAGAGCTTCCACAGGGCAGTCAGAAGGGCTTTCAGCAGGGCCCAGAATAGACTTGCCAGATCTCCATGGACATATAACCAGACTCTGAGCTGTGCTGCCTCCAGAATATCCTGGGGCAAGTTTAACATCCTGCAGGCAGGAAGGGGATAAGACTTTTGAGTAGTACTTCTTGCTTTCACAGGGCTTCACAGAGCCATAAACCTGACAGTGCTGCTTGGAACTGTTTTAGTGGGCTGCCTGTTTCTAGTGGAAGTGGCAAAGGCAGTATTACATAGGGACAAGGACGCATGGAACATGTGGTGTCTTAGGTAAAAAAGGGTAATGCTCCTCCTTGTGAGCATAAGTCTCCAGTTCAGTCATGCCAGGATTTCAGCAAGACCAGAGTGCGCTTTCAGCGAGGCTCTTGACTAGCACCCAGCCCACCCAGATCCAGCTTCTGGAGAGCTGAGCTGAAAGGAAGTGAGAGAGCCTGTGGTCTCAAGTTCTGTGTTTTGGAGAGAGAAGTGATGCTGCTGTTGTCACTAAGAATGCTGAAGAAAATATTGGTGCTTGCTTTGATGCCCTAAACCCAAATGATTCAACAGCTCTGCTATGTATTCAGTCAGAATCTTGGCCACTGTTTCCCTAAACACAGAGTGTATCATTCATGCATTCCTGAATTCACACAGCTTTACCCTTTTTATGGAGAATAAATGATGAAACAAAACCTCACTAACATTTTCCTTGCTTTCCTTGTATGTTTATTTACTTTCAGTCTCCATACTGTAATTTTCTATTTTTGTTCATTTTTTTCTATTTTTTCTTTTTCTTTTCCAACTTTTTTGCTCTTTTTGCTTTCCATCCCTTAACACACTAGATTTTGTTTTTCCTTCTCTCCTGTTTTGGGAAAGCTTTTTGAATTACTTTTTGCACTTCTTCTTACCAAATTTTTGATTCTCTTTCTCCTTCTGATGTCTTTGTCCCATGCCTTCCTTCCTTTTATATATTTTTTTTATTTATTTTTTTATTATTTTTTTTTTAATTTTTAAAATAAGAATTCTCAATCCCTCCCCATTTCTGAATCTTCTTTCTGTTCTCTGGCATTATACCAAAACACTATGCAAATAAATGTCTTTGTGGGGACTTTTATCTTTGGAAGGGTTTCATAGCCATGACGTGCCACTCCCTAGCATTCTTGCAGAACTTGCATACAGGCTCTGAACTTAGACCCCTAAAATGTACATTCATCTGCTTAGCATTGGTATCTAAACTTGAATAGTTTGAACCTCATTCTTGAGCTAAGTGAAAGAATTGACCAAATGCTTTCCAGTACTCAGATCTACAAACATGTAATAGAAGAGAAAGTAACTGGCAATTAACCTCCATTAAGAAAGTAGAGGCTGATAGAGTTCTCTTGGGTGTGCTCTACTGATTGGGTTCTGACCCAGTTTTTCTGAGTTCTTGAATGCTAAATCATCCTGGAAGTGGAGAGGGCACTCCTGCCCAATTACATTGAATGCCTTATTGAATGCCATTGAATGTCTTGTAGAGCTCCCATGAACTGGCTTCAGTCCCCAGGAACTGTGGTCACCTGTGTGGTAGCAGGTGGTCATTTTTTACCAGAATGCAGCTAAAGATACAGAGACATCTTACTGAGCTGGGAGTTTGCAGTGTCTTGGTTCTTTCAATGTGACACCAGAATAAGGATAATCTGGAAAAGTCAGAATGGTAGCTTCTTGTTTTAGCAAGAGAACAAATCCCTCTTCATGACCTATCCTAGAAAGGCTCTCATCACACAAATGAGGTCTGTCCCAGGCAATCTCTTGCTTCAGAAGATAAATCCCATGATGTAGTAAGGATTTTTCATCATAATCTGTCCACATTTGGTACATTTCTTTTCACGTACTTTTCTGTGGTATTACTTTTCTTAGGGTGTCCTCTGTGTCTCTTCCTTCATTGGTAACCAACAAGAATGCTGCTGCTTCTTTTTTCCTTCTTTTAATTCCACTTCTTCGAGGACACTGCTGCTGACCAATTCTATTATGGAGAAAAAAAAAATAAAAAAAAAAATGTGTGGTTTTCCTTCATTATCTTCAATCTATGACTGCGTCCAGAAAAAGAGAATTTCACTACCTCCTAGAAAGCACCAATCTTTCACCAATTTAACACTAGCGAATGTCTTTATATGTTTCCTTAGTATGTGGCAAATTTCATAAGAAGCTTTGTGGACAGGCAGTGGCTCCTTCATTTGTGGCTAAAGCATTTGTTGCTTTTGCAATTTGCAGTGATTGCTTAAGAAAGGAATGGTTTGTTTTTGGAAGGCTGCTTTGAGTTCAGCGGGCTCTGTGCATAGTTAACGACAATGCTTTAATTTTGTGGTGGGGGTGGTGATGCAGATTGTGCTTCTTGGAGTCTTTGCTGCATTCTTACAAATTACATGTTGAAGGAGGGCTGCTTTTGGTTTGCTTCAAATTTAAAGTAATCCCCTCCCCCTGCTTTTATTAGACCAAGGGTCAATTCCAGGAGCTCTGGTGGCAAAAAGCAGCTGAGCAACAAACACATCTGATCCCTGAAGATTATCTGATAAATCTCCAATGACTAAGGGCAGATGTTCTGGCTTGTATGCCATCTCCTTCCAGTGCCTGGGAACTGGGAGTGCTACCAGAATGTGGCTATGCTCAGAAGATTTACACTTATCAGAAAAGTTTACAGTCATCAGTGCTGGCATTCTGCCTAGGATAAGTTTGGCACAATGATAGAAGGGTGACAAGGTGGCTAAAAATCTTCTCTGTCTTCTGCTTCTTGACTATATGTGAAGAATAAGAACAAATCCGATCCTGTTTTCTTTTTAAGTCAACATTTGTTCAAAAAATGCAGAAGAGTAATAAATGAAGTAACAAACAAACAAGACTGAGTGGAGGCAGAAAACCCTGAGATATAATGACAGGTTAAAAGTTAATAAGTGAAGTTTGGCTGACACTAACATACTGCCCACACTGTGTAGTGTCCAGAGTAGGTTTAGCCCTGGGACGCCTGCACCAGACACCACTGTTATGCTGGCTTGCCTAGAGCTCACATGATGCTGCACACAGGCATCTAATGTAGGCTGGGGGCCCTTCTCTTTTATCATTGAGTAGACAGACACATGGCAAATGTGCTCCATACCATACTACATGTGTTTGTGAGAGAGAGAGAAGGCAAAATATCCATAACTATGTCCTAAATGAAAAACACTCAGCATTTCAAACTGAATCAGGGTCTTGGCTTGTAATAACACAGTGTCAAAAATTAACAGCTAAATTAAGGATTTATTTTGTTTGTCTGTGTAATCATTGAAAGTACTTAGGAAAAAACTAGGCTGTCATTTGAAAATAAAACATCTAGCATACAGCTACTGCTTACATGATTAAAATACGTAGCTTAAGAAAGTAAAGCCTGTCATATAAAATGTTACAAGTCAGAAAAGCTGTACTATACCATTATGGAAATGAAAATAATGCAAATGTCTTTTTTTATTATTATTATTAAATTACAAGCTGCTGTTATATGCTTGTGTATAACATGGTGGAAAAACTGGTAAAATATTTTTTATGTGGGATACATTAAGTGTTCACATAATTACATACTCCATTGTAACACAGATCACAGGTGTCAGGTCGAAATTCTGTCCTCTAAATCAAGAGAAACAATTTTAAAGAAGAGAGATAAGAAAATGCTTTCTTCTGAATATTCTCTAGTATCTCATAAAGTGATCCTCAAGTATTTTGCTGAGTTTCCCAGAAATTAAGCTTTCTCTAAATGTTATTTTTACCTTTCTATGTTACTTTGTACTTGAAATAAAATACTATGTATGAAAAGCCTCCTCCCAGCTATGCTGTCCTTCTTCTCTCAGCAGAGGCTGTTGGGTGGAGTAGGAAATCTTCTGTGCCCATTATATAATGCAAGGATACTTGGGGAAAGGCAATCTTCTCCATATTGCCAGGTTCTCCCCAGACCCAAAGCATCACTTGACAACTGCCACTGGATCTGGCCTATAGTAGAACCTTACAGCAGAAAAACCTCTCAGGAAGTCATCTAATCTATCCCCCTGCCCAAGACAGGATTATCTACTGCAGTGTCATTTCTGACAGATGTTTTTTTTTTTTTTTTTTCTAGCTTATTCTTAAAAGCCTTTAATGACGGAGACACCACACTCTGCCTTCTTTTGTTCCAGCAGAATAACTCCAACTCATGTATTCTTTCCTTTTCCAATATATTTTCTAGACTTCTGACCTTTCTTTTGGATTTATTCCAATCTTTGAAATGTGGTGCACCAAATTTGGCACAGTACTCCAGATAATGCTTTGTTCTAGAAGAGGCAAATAAGAGAGTTACAATGTCCTGTCAGCATCTGACTTTTTGTTGGATCTACTCAAAATTAGTTTAAATTCCTGCCATCTATCTTGATGGTATGTCTCAGATGGAAACACCTTACTATAGAAAACAACAAAACTCTTCACTGAGCATTAAGAGCAATAGTGTAATATCCATCTTTACTCACTCCCAACAGTAGATCTGTTGGCCCTGTGACCAAAACCTCAAGATACTTAGTCTCTTAGAGTGTTTGCTAAGCTTATATTATTTTATAGTCTTTAACACTGTTAAAATCTTGGAAATTTTCAGTATTCTTAATGAATAGTAATGAGGCATTCATTGTTTTATTTGTATATAATTCAAACTGAGTTCTGTAGATTATGATATAGAACAACTGTTAAGCGCTGGATATCAGGTCACTGTGAAGAGCACCAATCTGACAACAAGAGGCAGAGCTACAGCTGTGATAAGATCATGCTTGGCACATGCTTTTGGAGCAAATACAAGCAAAAATTTCCACAGTGTAAATTGCCATAGTTATGTGAGGATACAGCTATACCTATACCATCACTGGGGGTGAGCCACCATTCCTGGCCTTGCCAATACCTAAGCATCACAAGTGGCTGTAAAACAGTGACCACATGCTGGCCCTGCTCATTCCAGAATGGGTAGACAGGGCTGGGTGTCCTGGGCAAGGCTTTTCCCAGCTGCATGCTGCCTATTAGATCCCTACCCAAGAGGAGGAACTGATAGGTGCAAGGCTACCTGTGTCCAGTTTACCACCTCTTGGAATCTCTTTTTTCTTCAGCAACCCAACTGTGTACCGGAGTGAATGCTTTGCCCTTCCTACCACTGCAGGAATATAAAGGTAGTATAGAGCCAAAGTTCTTTTCATATTTTTCAGCTTAACAAATGGTATGAAATTAAATTGTGGTCTTTTAGGCCTAGTTTCTAGTTAAATAGTCTTCCTGAATTTCCTGGGGCAGACTTGGTTACATCATGCCCAGTGACATGCTGTTGGCATATGGTGGTAGACTGTAAAATGGAGAGAAGTGAATCAAAGGCATGCTAATATTAATACATCTATGTTGCTTGCTGCTTGAGGAATGCAGTAGAAAGGGAGTCATATGTAGTTTATAGAAGAAACGAATACATTCCAGATGTTAACCATGTGACCAAGCCTTGTATATACAAAAAGGGTTTTCCCAGTGCCTATATTTAATCTCCACATAAAAAGACAGGCTTTCTAAAACCCTTCCCACTATATGTCAGCATAAATTGGGGACATTTTTCATCTTGAATCAGAAATTTAGAAAATAATACCCATCTACTTTAGTACTTGTTTATTCAAAAAGATTTATTTGTTAATGAGAAACAAAGATTAAATGTTAGTGGAAATCTAATGCATGTGTAAGTTTTGACCAGGGGTTCCTGCTCCACCTACTGCTTGTGCCAATATGGTTAGGTAATGCCAGCCCAGTGGAATATCACAGGGTTTACTTGATGGTGGAACCAGACCCAACAGACATTGCAACTTAGGATCTTTGCAAGATCTGGTATTTGCATTTGAAAAAAAGAAAAAAAAAAAAATAGAGAGAGAAACAGTAGTGTACTTTGGGAATTGCTATTGTTTCTTCAGCATGGGAAATCTGGAGCATGTATATTCTATTAACATTAATTTGAATCAGAGACAAGAAAATATGCTGCATTTATTCATCACTGGACAAATGTAAACAATTTTCTGGTGAAGATATCTTTAGGTCTGATGGTGTTTTACCTGATCATTCTGAGGCTGAACTGGGGGCAGTGGAAGCTATATGAAATGTCATATTATATCACTGTTATATATTGACAGAAATTAATGATTTTTAATATTAAATTAGTATCCAAATCATGTAATCTATATATCCAATCTAATATATTAATAGCAGCTCAAACTTAACATTTTATCTGCTTGTAGGAAACTGTTCATGAGCAATCTGTAAACCTCACTAAATATTAGTCTACAATATTTAGTCCTGTAAGTTGCTAAAATAACTGGTAGAGTAACTGTGAATGATCAGTAGATTCGAGAACATTGTTAGTCACCTAGAATCAAATCATGAATGAGAAAAGAGATGAATTTTTTCAAGTTAGTCATTGTAAATTATTTTCTCATCTCTAATTATTCTTGTGATGTTAAAATATACATCATAACTAAATTGTAGTGAGCATCTTAAAAAAAATGAAGGCACCCTCTTGGAGCCCAATTTGGATAAATTAAAAGGATGGAGTACACCTGTCCTCTTCTGTTTGAAAGTCTGTGGAAAGAGAGACAGGAAAGTTAACTGAAGAAGAAACTTTGGATATTTTCCTTATTGCGCTAAGTTCTCTCCAGTGGTTCTGTGACAGATCACTTTCTGGGACAGATCCCAGATCAGCCTACTGTCTTCAGTCCAGGAGAATCAGGCTGAAGCTAAGGCTCCCTAACACGAGGCATATCAGAGCAAGGGCGGCTCGGGCAATGCGTGTCCTTTCTGTCTCAGCCAGCCCTTTCCCAGTGCTACTGTGTGTATCCATATTCAGTATGGCATCTCTCCCTTCTGCTGCCACAGAAGTCTGTGGCTCCATGGTAGTAACAAGCTCAGAGAAAAATAAAAATAAAAAGACCAAATAAAAATAAAAATAAAAATAAAGGTTCAAAATACATTTGAAAATCTGTATGTTGGCAAAGTTAATGCTGGGATGCTTGACAAAACCGAGTGTAAGAACAGGTTGCCTTCAGCACTGAGGCTGAGCCTCTTGTGCCAAAAAACAGTCATAGTCAAGCCCATGTATGTGGAGTGCTATTTCCCTCCTCTTAGCTCCTAGTACAAGTGATGCTCAAAGTCGCTGTGCTGTCAACATTTTAATTTTCATGCAGAAGTTGGTCTGTGCTAAATTTCTTAGAGGACTTGATGCATGCCCTGAATGAGGGACAACTCACCATTAGCTTTGCCAGCTCCTCCTGTGACCAGCCATGCTCTAGAGGAGTGAGGGGATGCTGCTGTGGAGAATGTGGCAGACTTCAGCATCATTCCTGCAACCATGAACTGTGTGCCTCTTTCTACCTATGTGCTGCCTTTCTGCACTCAATATGTTAAATCTGAGCTGTGGCTTGCCAGTATGCTGGAGGTGCAGACAGTAATCTCAGATAAACCCACTTATAATATTCAGGATGTAAATGGGAGTCCTTTGAAGTCAGTCCTTCAGTCCTGGTCTGGCGGGAAACACAAGGGACAAAGAGGACCCCTGGGGGGAGATACAAACTGCTCCCACCCAGGGTGCAGGAAGACAAAGAGACAGTGAGAGAGATGGGAATGGCTTCAAGGAAACTTCTCAACTGTTTTTAATCTGATCTCAGTCACACGAGGAAAAGTCGGTCTCTGGGAATGCTGACCAGCGACATTTACTTGTCAAATGGCTGTAAGAGATTAAGGCATTGCCACCTTGCAGATGCTTTTTTTTCCATTCACTACTCAGACATGGAAGCTGGGTATCAGAGGGCTTACAGTTGATTCAGTGCAAAATAAAACTGGACTGCTCAAAAGACTTTGGATACAGGCCCCGTCTGTTATTTCGAAGTATTTCTCTTACCATTGCGGTCTGAGAAGTAAAATCTCTTTAAACATTTCTTCCTTTCGATCCTCAGCACCATGTGCCCCCCAGGTACCAGTGCTCTCGGGATGGTCCCCTGGCTCCATGGGAAAGGCAGCATGGCCAGATGCCTCCCAGCACCCTTCCTGAAGCATGGGGATGGATCCGGCCCACCCTGCAGCCGCAGAGGCTCGTGAGAGATCTCAGGGCTGCTGGCTGACATGGAACAGCTCCCAGGAGGCCAGGCGCACCATCTCAAAGCAGTGGCATGTACTGGCTGGTTTGCCTGCTCCTGCAGCTCTGGTGAGTAGGCCAGAAGCGGCTGCTTTTGGGTTTAGCGATGAATGACACATATTATGCATCAGGCTCTCCAATCGCTTAGCACCTCCAGACTCCTCCTGGCTGTTTATATTTAAAAATAAACCCTAACAATTGCTGTTCAAAGTAAGGACTGACAGCCTGTGGCATTTTTATTTAAGCACGCTGAGCAGAAACTGAGGAGAACAGATAAGAGTTAACGGGTGTTTGTAAAACAGGCAAGAAAAAGGATGCTGATTCGTGAACCTTCACCAGCAACAAATTCCATGGCCAGGGAACAGAGACGCTGAAAGCACAAGAGCCAAAGGCTCTTGCTTTAAATGTAGGATTTGACAGGAGAGCAGCAGGGTAGGACCTCAGGGAATGACTAAGCAAATACTTAGATAGGAGGTCTGTGAGGTAAGCAGGACTAAATTGGTGCATCACTTTGAAGGTCAGCAATGCAATTTTATGTGTAACTCAAGATTTAATGGGCATCCATGGCAGAGCCCAAAGTACAGGAGTGATGTGCTGAGAAAAATCAATGCTGATGCTCCGGCTGCAGCATCCTCACTGGGAGGAGCTGAGACAGCCAGTGACTACCGAGAGGTGTCTGAAGAAAACAGAACTGCGGGTCCCTGCAATTTTCAGTTTAAAAACAAGAGGAATTTATCTCCTGCTTTATAACATACCAAACACTGAATTATTATTATTATTATTTTTTTTTTTTCAGCAGTAACCGCAATGGATGTCTTTGTTTCTCTGTTTTCAAACCTTGACCACAAAAAATGTGTTTGCATTCCCTTAAAATATGCTAGTAGTTTGCAACTTGCAAACATTCAAACCACTGTAATAATCACATTATTTCAGGAGATTTTACCTGGAATGGTAAAATTTTTGTAGAAACTGCAATTCTGGCCCCCCCCCCTCCCCTCAGATTTAAGTAATAGAATGCTGAAGCTCGTAAAAGAAAAACTCTGTTTTTATCAAATCTGAATAACTGTGCTAGTCATAAAATGAGTATCTCTGCTTGTATCCCAATGGGTTTCTCTCCCGTGTCAGTTCTTTCTCTGATTTTTTGTCTATATATAAATAAATAGATCTGCTCAAGGCCCCATCTTTCTTTTCACTGACATTAAGTGATAATATCGTATTTGTCCTTCAAAGTCATGCAAATGGAATCCTCAGGCTCTAGATAATATATGCTGGCTAACCTGATTATTTTCTTTAAAACATAAATGAAATTATTATCCCCCTACATTTTCACACACTTTACAAACTCCTGGCAGAAAAAGGAGAAGATAGATAATAAGATACTCGAATCACTTTCTTACCCTGCAATTAGCACATGAAAAAAGAACTTATTGAAAACAATAATTCCTCAGTCATTTGTCTTTATTTTAATTTTGCTTTGAAGCCAACATATTTTCTCTGATATTTTATTAGCAGCCATTTTGTAAATGAGATTCTTACTGGTAAGAACCAAGTTTGAGTGCTCCATCGCATTAAAATTTAACATTTTTCTACGGCTTAATATAACTTTTTCTTAATGCAGAGAGACTTTTCTGCGATGTTCATAGTTTAAAGGGCTGGATATAATTAAGAACATAAGTGCTTGAAAGTAAAGTGCTTCAGTACCTAACTCTGAGGCATCTGGCTCCTCGAACAGAGTCCAAAATCTAAAGTTACCAAGTACAACAAACATCCGTGCTTAAGGGAAGATTTAAGCATCTTGCAAAAAGACCCAAAATGGCCAACTAGCTGAATGAGCAACTCCTAGGACAGTTTTAAAGCCTTCCACAGGGGCTTCTTAGGCCAAAGGGAAGCACCTTTTTTATTTTTATTTATTAAATCTCTCCAGAAGATTAACTGAATTACTTCAAAATAGTTGAGTAGAGTGTTTCCCTTTTAAAAATAGTCTCTGGAAAAAGAAGAAAAAAAAAAAAAACAAAAACAAACAAACAAAAAAAAAAAAACACAAAATAACTGTCTTTGGAATAAAAACTGGAAATTAGGATGGTATTTCTCCTGCTCTGTCAGTGCTAAGCTGAAGAGCCATTCTCCTTCTACGTGTCTACTCAGTCAGAGTTTTCTGGCCCATTGGTGAAACTGTAGTGGGAGAAATGTAGAGTATTTCCACCAGCTGGTGGGCAGTTAGGCTAGTCTTCTCAAGCATGCATTTTAATGCAGTTTAATTCACTGGGAAGTGGTTTAGCTATTTGGTCCTATGGAAAACATAAGCAGGACCTGACCTGTCTGTATTTAAAAGAGACAACTGTGACCTCTGCAGTTTGATGTAAATTTACCTTGTCTGACTGTGCTAGGAAACTGAGGTTTTTCAATTACAAAAGTTTCACCTGGCTACCTAAATCCCCTAATGTGCTCTAGGCCCAAATCCTTATTCTTTACCAAAACCCTCCTTGTTGCATTTGGTTAAAACTACGTGGTCAAAACGCTCTTTTCACTATTCCACTTTCACATCACAACTCCGGCAACAGAAGAGCCCCTGAGGATTTCTTCTGCTGTCAAAATGTGCTTTTGCAAAGTGAGCAGTGGGAAAAGGAGCAGGAGCTGTGATTTCCGAGCCTGGAGCAGAGCAGTGGCTGCCTGTTGCATGGAGACATGCAAGGATACAGCTTCACGTGAGTCTGGCAGAAAACAAGTCTGCTCTGGGCTGTTTGGGCTCCCTGGGACCAGCCCCCTACCAATGGATTTAAGTGCACAGAGGCTGTATTGCCCCCAGCTTTGCTCTGGAGGCCTAGGGCTGCCCTCCTGCCCCAGGATGGGCTGCAGGATGGACAGATGGATAAATAAATAACTAAAGAGATAAATAAAATCAATTCACCATCCTTCCAAGAGAGCTCACAGGGGAGAAAAGCCTAACCAAACACCCCTGTGGGGTGAAGTTAAGCTTCTGGTGATTAAATTAGAACAATAGCACTACCAAGCAAGCCTAATCTTGCCCCTGACTCTATCTTCTTCCTCTTACCTGTTTCCCGTATATTGTCTCTGCTGATACAAAGGCTTGGTGATATACAAAGGCATACACAGTGTGTGCTCTGTGAGGAGTACCATGGGATTCATCTGTTTCCAGGGTTTGAGTCTGTCCATAAACTGCAACTACAGCTATTTCTGCTTGTTGCTTTGCTAGTTTAAAAATGTAGTAACATGAGCAATAAGCGTTCAAATCATGTTGTTATGTGCTCACGGCTGATTAGCTGACTTTGGGTGTAAACGTGACCATCAATAAAAAGCATAATGAAAGCTTGTTATTTTTAAACGTAATTAAGCCAAAGGAAAAACAGTTCAGCATGACTGTAGAAATAGTAATTGGTTCATTACCTGTAATCATGTTAGCCTGTTCACATTATCAGAGGCGATAATTGGATAGGGAAGAAAAAGAGAGAATATATCACTGCATATACAGGTGAGATCTGTATGCTTACATGTGTGTTAATATATTATATGTAGTTCATTAATAAAATTTTAGATAAAATGGGAGGACTATGGCAATGCAGAAACACAACTACTGAGAAAATCTTAAAGGTACTTTGGGAGGTGTTAGCCAATGATTCATTCATCAGCTAAATTTAAGTAGAACTAACTTGTATTGTTACCTTAAACTCCAAGCATGACACCTTGTTTTAGTGGAAAGAAGTTCTTGTTCCTTCTCTGTTTTAGTGCAAATCGTTTCTGAGAAAGGCAAGGTATGTTATCAGAACCTGTCTTTTCCTTGCAAAGCAGCAAAGCAGACGTGTAGTGGGGAGACCTTTACAGGAAGTTGTCTGGTTTTGTGCTGCATTTTTCAAAGTCTCATTCTGAAAGTTATCATTCTGTATCTTTAGAAGACTGATGAAAGGGATTACTTGCCTGAAGATAACCTGTTGGTTCTGACAACAAACTTGGCCTTTGTTGAAGGTTATGAAATTTATATAAATATTTGATAAACCGGTTCATGGGAGCAACTCCTGTCATTTGTCCATTGTATTTACTCCTGGTTTTCAGTTTATAAGAAAATATTGTACTTCAGTGTCTTTTAAACTTCACTAAAAAGACATCATATAAATCCAACAAGTAACAGTAGGATCATGGATCACAGCCCTGTGCCCTCTTCTCCTCTGACATGCTAATATTTCCCACATAAGGTAGCCTTGTGGACAGCAGGATATCATAGATTTACCTGCTGCCTTTGTTCATTTGCTCCTTCAGGAAAGGCTGAGGTATTTGCACACCTCCAGGAGGTATGTGCCTCAGCATGGTAATGCCAGAGTTTGGAAAGGCCTGTGGAGTATGAATTGATTGCTGCTTCTTGGTTTATTCTTCCCACTTTTGCTTTTTGTTTCCAGTGCCATTGTTATGGGAACTCATTGAAATACTTTTCTTTGACAAGGAGGAAATAGCATGGCCAGCCGGGGGGGGTGAGGGTGGGGGGGGGGGGCGGGTAGAGAGGGGATGGTAAGAGTATAGTTTACTACCGTAATGTCCAGGATCTGGCAGCAAGAAACTGTCCAGGTTTCCTCCTTAAAAGCTTCTAATTTATTTGTCAGGGGGATGGTATGGCTGAATGACCACCGTCTGGTAAAAGACTGAGCCCTGGATGACAGACAGACAGGTTAGATGGACCTTCGGCCTGCCCCAGTAGAGCATTTCTTGTGTTCAGTTTGGAAGGAACGGAGGGATCCTAGCTAGACAAAATTACCAAAGCAATGACAGAGAGGGGAAGGCCCGGTAAAAAAATTCTGTATTTTGTCAAATCCTTCTTACCTTTGCTTCCTGGGGTAGAACTGAGGGACCTGGAAACTGAGAGTAGTCCCTGCAAAGGTTATAGCATGTGAAATATATGGAAATTTTCATGATTACTGGTAGGCTGTAATATCTGAAAGACCATGAGGACCAAATAATGTTTGAATAAGGTAAAACTCCTTTTGGAGTGAGAGTACTCATGTTTATTTTCAGTAAGAGTTTATAGGAATTACTGCCTCTGTGACCTGCTTGGGAGCTCAGATCAAAGGACCAAAGTCTCCTAGCTCTAACATTGACCCTTAGGGAAAGAAGAGAAAAAATAAGGCAGCTATAGTGATCCTATAATTTCCCAGCTCCCAGCAATCAGCAGTTTAGTGATTTATTTATTTATTTATTTATTTATTTTTCTGAGCCAGAGGTTGCATCTGGGCTTTCATGTTTAATAACCAATGATATACGTCTCCTTTATGAATTTGCCTAATGCTTTTTTAAAATCCAGATAAAGTTTTGTCCTCTGCCTGATCCTGTAGGCAGTGGGTTTCACAATTTAATTACGTACTATATAAAAAGTACTTCCATTTGTTTGTTTTAAACCTGCTTTGTTTTTCAGCAAAGCAAATACTGACAGTAATAATACCACTCTGTTAGTGTAAGTGCAGACATGCTAGGAGTTTCTGCTGGCAGAGCTGTGTTGATTAGGGGTCACTCCTCGGCTACATCAAAAGCTATGTTGGCAACAATGGGAGATATGCCCTTACTTAGGTAGGCTTCCAGGAAGAATAGAAGGGCAAGTTACATTCTCCTCATACACCAAAGGATTTTAGCACCTATTCTGCACTTGACTTGCTTTCTAAGGTTGCTGAGAAAAACCTTTTGTTTCAAACCAATAAGTGAATCTTTGCCTTTTGTCTAAGCCTCTTTCAGGTGCTTAAGTAGGATAAAAACATACAGTGGATGTTCAGATATTTGACCATTATATTGTACTATGGCTAAATAAGTTTAACTGTGTGCCTAGTCTTCCTTTGCCAATGTACTGAAATGTGATTTCTTTCTCTCTGGTGGCCCTCCTCAGAAATCCTTTTCATGAGATAAATTTCAGGTGAAAGGCTGATCTCGGCTCACAAACACAACAATCATGAAAATGAGAAATCAACAATCATGAAATCATGTGTTTGCTGCTGAACTCACAATACCTCTGTTTATATCAGGCTGCAATATTGATCCACAACTGAAAGTACAGAAACTTTCTGCATGGATTAAATGCTTATTGTCCTTTTCCATACCTGTGAAAATGGTCTCTTGAGAATTCTTTTCCTTTTTGTGGGCATTCACATCACATCCCCCTTTTGTCTTTCATGTGAAACTTGGGTCTACCTAATCCACAGGTTTTGACCAGTTGTTCTGCTAAAGTCTGGCCTGGTTGGGTGACCTTGTTTTCTGTGCATGGTTTCAGCATTCACTGTTCTACCTCCAAACCTTATTTTATTTCCTTAATCTGCATGAAAGCTTTTAAAGTCACCCTGTTTTTGTTCATTTTCATTAAGTAAAATGAAGAATCTGATGTTTTGTGCACTTGTATGGAGAACACTGTGTGTCTGTGTGTGGCAATAGCCTTCTCCCTTTTGAGTGCCTTGTTCAGTTTTGGCTGCCCTAGTACAAAACCTGAAATTTAAGCAGTTCAAAGACAGGTTGCAAGAATGATCAGTCTTGGAAAGATTTGAGTGTGAAAGAGTAAAATGATGAGTCCTGCTTAGTTTAGGGACAGAAAAAATTATGAGGAGCTAGACAGTTACATAGTAAGTAATAGTTGGTACAGAGAAAAAAAATAAAACTCAGTCTCATATTTGCTTTTTAATTACAAGGGAAAAAAAGGTAAAATATTCAGTAAAATATTTCCCTTAACAGTTTTAAATTTGTTACCTTTGACAGAACTTGGAATAGTATACACAGGTTATTATATAGTGTATTAGAAGAAATGGAGAATGCTCAGCTGTATTATAAGCAATGAAGAACATGAGAACATTTTCTTGTTCAATGTTAAGGATGGTCAAGGTTTAAGCAAGTACCTTCCTGGATCACCTCCAAGGCTTTAGAAAGCAGCTTTCTCCTTTTGGGAGGTTTGCCATTATCTGCCGTGGAGTTTCCTAGTATTTCGATCAAATGATAAAGGCACACGGAAGCCTGATGAAGGATCATGAACTCTGGTCTGGTGTTCTCTTGGCTAAAAACAAACTGTATGAAAGATATTGACCACTGTAATTGATATAATAATAAGCATAGGAAACAGAAAGTTTCTTGAACACTGAAAGTGTACATCTGTAAGACCGACTGTGGCCTGTGCCTTAGCATGCATGAGTGTTTATGCATCACACTATCAGCTAGAGAACATGTGAAAGACTTACTGTACACCAGAGCCTGCTTGTGTGAGGGAATATTCAGTCAGCTTTCCAAGCCTTCAAGCAAGAGCTGTTTCTTTCTGATTAGTCAGTCCAACTTTGGAGGCCTCCTAAATGACTTTCCTTGGGATAATAATGGGTAGACAACTAATGCTCCTGGGCTTTCTAGCAGGAGTGGATCTGAAGGGAGACTTTACAGTGTTCTTCCACAGAAACAGAAAACTGGAGGGAATGCTGGTTCTGCATAGAGGCATTTATAAATTTTTGTTTGTATGCTGAAAGATTTAAGATATTTGCACTGAGGCTAAACATGACAATAGCTTATTCACAGTATTTCTGGCAGATAACATGAGATACAACTTGTATTTTGAGGCAAAACAGAAAATGGAGACATTTTCATATGGGCTGAGCTTTCTGTACAGAACTGCAAAGTGCTGTTCTTCAGTTGTTCTTCCTTGTTCTCTCTCTCTCTCTAACATTTTATTTACAGAATAAACATCTTGGACTTTTTTTTTTTTTTTTTTTATACTTTCAAACAGGTCGACGCAGGTACACTCCATAAGCAGGACTAGTGTGACTTTGTCAAAGATCTTCTGCATTTCAGGTCTGAGAACAGGATGTTGAAAAAGGCATGAATCTTGCATGAATCTGTCATTAGCAAAGCTGTCTGCTTCCATTACTTGAATGTGTCCTCCTTTGAAGTCTTTCCTGAAGAAACACGTGCTGCCTAGCTGACAAAACCACTGCTGAAACTTATCACGATGTTAAACACTTGTACTTTCCCCTTGTTTTCTCGGCAAACTCATGCTTTTGAAAGCTGAGAAAAAAATAAGGGTGTAGTGGAGAAGTGGAAATATGCTGAGCTGGCATTACTTTTGAAAGGAAGTGGGAAAATATAAACCCATTCTTCGAGTAGGTAGGGTTGTTCTTCTAGTTTTCATAGGAAAAACAGTCTGTTTGTTCTGAGTAAAAGCAAAATGTAAATACTTCAGGTAAAACTATTCACCCTGGTCCAGGTCCAGGTCCAGGAACGCATTAGAATTTGAATTAGTGTAAATTTGAAATTACTAAACATCCCTTATCTCTCCCACTGTGCTAAATAACTCCTTTTAAAGAATACTCTCATCTATGCAAGTGGGCAGATCCCATTCTGGGTGACTCGACCAGAAAGAGAAACAGAAATGGAAGATTCCTTTTTTTTTTTTTTTTTTTTTTTTTTTTTAAATTTCTCTCAAGCTGTCATCATATGCTTAAGGTGATTTTGGCAGTGGATACTCCAGATAACACCATCAACACTTGATGATCCCTATCAATTAATCCATGTGCTTAAGGCAACGGAGAAAACAGCACTCTTTTATTTATAATATAGTGCAATTATTAGTGTCTGCTTCTAAGGAACCACATGTGAGGCCCCGTGATGTGATTAATCAGGCATTCCAGCTGCTTTTGAGTGATCCCAGCACTGACAACTGAAAGCAGGAGGAATTCTTCTCCAGTGTAGCACAGTTTATGACATCCTGTTATGCAGTCTGAAATGAACTCCCATGTCCCAGTGAAAGAAAGCTAAACACTTTGTATAGGAATGTACATAATCACTAAGAATTTGGCAAGGACAAAAGCCAAGTCCAGGGCCATTGATTTGACAGTCTCATGTCTCATCCAACGTCTGCTGTTCTGGTGTTTCTTCCTTCTTAAATTAGGAATATGTTCTTGGCCTGGTAGAAGGTACACGGTACAGATCATCTGAGGCACGCTTGAGTTTGGAAAAAGCAGACCTGTACTAGATGCTTAGCTGCAGTTGTGTTTTTACAGAGCAAATGTGTACATCTCAAATCCACTTTTTCATTATTTAACCAAAAGAAATTAATGATTGGGTGACATATAATAAACAATGTATTTATAGGACTGAAAGAAACTGTTGAGCCTGTGATTCTGCTCCTCTGTGACCTAACGCAACAGGGTCATATACTATTATCCAGTGGAATTTGAAACCATTCATGATCAGCTGTCGATGTTATTGTACCACCTTTCCTTATATGTAGGTTTTTAGGTCTGAAATGCTACTGGGTAATTTTGCTGCAGGCAAATTAGGTTACTGCACTCTTGTCCATTCCCAACTCAGACTGAACAGTCCTCCTTGGTTCAGCACAACCTCAGCTTGCCCAATAGCACCTTTCTTTGAGATGAGGGGGTGCCAATTTATGCTCTCTAGCAATCCAGTTTTACACCCAGGCTGATTAAATAAACTTAGCAGTTTATGTAGGTGGTTATATTCAAGAAAGCACATTAAAGCTATAAGATGTAGGAGACAACATGAAAGTGAGAATGCCTGTCTCTTTGAATAACGATGTGAGATCTTGTTGAGCAGCAAGCTCTCTGAAAAGCCTAGCATTACCCTAGCATTATATCCAGTTGAAGAAATTAGATTTTTATTTATTTATTTATTTATTTATTTATTTTGTGCCCAGAACAAATCTTCTCGGTAGTTAGAGAAGCCCTTTGGGTTTAATCAATATTGTAGGTTTTGGCGACATACAGTTCTTAAAGGGAAACATACTCTCTTCACAATTCTTCTGTTAGGCCCCACCCGAAGATGCATAACATTTCATTTTTCATTTTGTTTTGCTTTCTTTTTCTTGCACTCATAATATAAATAGAACATGTTAGACAGGATAAGTATCTTTAAAAATATGGAAGAAAATTCCCTGCTAAAATTTCCTGGACTAAAACTTTTGTTTGTGTGCTACAGCCATTTTGGGTGCCTTAGGTAGTGCAAGGAAAGGGAGGGAAGGAGTCAGCTAGTAACAAAACTACTGGAAGTCATTTCAGACCCACTTGCATGTTTGTTTTGGTACACAGCAAAGGAAAAAGCCCTGATTCCTGACCTTAAAAAAAAAAAAAAAAAAGAAAAAAAAAAAAAGAGCAGTTTGTCAAACATTTAAGGTTGACAAGCAAGTCATGTTGTTGCAATGCAGGTAAACACTGCCATGAGTGACACTGACAGTGTCACTATGTGCAGCATTAGCCAGGGAATTTGAGAAGACAGGCTCATGAAAAAAATATGAATGTTGTCAGACAACCCTGCATTTTTTATTATTAAAATCTTGAGTGAATTTAGTGCTCATGAAAGTGAGGGACTAAGCTTCTCCACACATCTCTTTCAATACATCTCAGTTCTGACCTGCAGCACCCTTGCTATTCTAGTTACGAGCCTTGAGCAGAGATTGCTCACCATGTCAAATTGTGGTAGTTTTGTGAAATGGATAGCTGAAGACTTCGATAAGGCCATTGAATATATTCTTATTTGTGACCCGAGCATGAATTAAGCCCAGGCCCTCAAAGATGACAGGCCAGTACCAAAGATGTACATAGCACTCACAGATTATGTATCTCACTATACCTCCTTGCAGTTGAAATGAAAATGCTCAGTTGGCAATTGCTCGGTATTGCAGGCTTTACTGTTACTCATGAAAATCAATAACTCCCATTCTTGTAGGTATTTAGGGGATTTATTCATCGGAGCAAGTGTTCTGAAAGAACCTTCCAGAAAGCCATATCTCTGGGAGCTATGGAAGCATCCTTTTGCAAAATGTCACATTCAAAATGCAAGCTCTGAGAGTACTTATCCAAGTGAACTCAGTTTCTAGTACTGAGCACACAAGTGTTACTCAAGAGGAATGAAGAGCAAGAGGGGCAGGTAGCTGCATCTCATGGATGTGAGATGTTCCAGGCCCCGTGCACACTGCTGGGAAATGGTTGTAGGTGCTTCTGGCAAGCATCTGCTTTGTGAGCTCAATCTGCAGTACAACTGTGACGAAAATGGACTGCAATTAAGCAAGGATCAGGAGCGAACATCAAATCCAGGACCTTTATGACGGAAAATGTTGAGCAGATGTGTGGGTGGCGTTGCAGGGAGCAACCATATGATTTTCCCTGAAGAAATCACGGCTGGGGGATCACTGCTGCGGCTTTAATGCTGGAAGAGCAAGCTCTAAGACCCTGTGGTGCAGAGGCCTTGGCTCATCCGTTAGATGTTTCAATGCAGAGCCTAATCCACTTAGGCAAGCACGGAGTGAAAATATCATTGCCTTTACAGCAAGAGCCGAAGGCTACAACAAATCTAAATGCCATAGCTCCATCAAAATAAACACTCAAAGCCATCTTGACATCGAGGGTATGGAGCTGAGAATGACATTGAGAATGAGATTTTAGGAAGAGTTTATCTCACTCTTCATGCAGATATAGCTGCACTTTAAAAGGATTCGAGTGCCTTTATAATGTTTTTGTACTCCTTGGAAGGTCAAGGAACTTTTCTTCTGCCCCTTATTTCCTGAGTTGTGAATTACAGAACATTATTATTTTTTCTGCAGTGGTGAGCACATAGCCTAATTAGAGTGTCCACCAAACCAGCAAAAGGGAAAGCCATCTACCCAAAATACCTCCGACAACATGCCTGTTAAGGAAGTAGGTATATGTTCAGCTGCAGGGACGTATCCACAGAAATAAACTTCAGAGTCCTATTCCGTAATGTCAATAAGAAAATAAAAGCCTAGAAGGATAAAATGAATAGTAGGATGGTTTCTGTAGTGTATACATGTGCAAATTAGTTAATTTTAGTTAATTAACTGTACTCTGTACTGCAATTAAAGCTACAGTATTTATTTCAGTTTACATTTCTCTCCTGTTTTTTAATATACTTACTGTTTCAAACATGCGCAAATTGAAATCTTGCCAAAAACTGCAAAGTAGCATTACATCCTGCTAATTCTGAGCGCTTTGAGTAAACAATTTTAAGTTTTTAAATAAATAAATAAATAAATAAAAACATAAACCAAAAAACAATTGTCCTTGTAAGTCTCCCACTGCTTGGCTGGAGTCCACTATTTGCGGGAGGTGCTGCTCTTAGCACCTGATTTATTATTAGTTTCACTGGAGTTACACTGTTTTGCAATTCTGATAGCTCCATTAGAAAATTGTGATGTGGCATTAAAATTTTAACAGGCAATGCTCTGTTTGCATTTTGTCCCACTTAGCATCAGATTGCCAGAGATGAGTAAGGAAAGAATATTAAGCATTCATAAAACACTTACAGAAAAGCTAAAATTCCAAGGACTAAAGAACAGACAAGAATGATAAAAAAAGGAATGATAGAAATGATTAAATTTTAAAACATCAAACTGTTCATCTTTCATATTTACTCTTATTATACTGAAATATTCAAAATTTACCAAGTTAAGGCTGTATATTTTTGCTCTGTGGTTGTTAACTCTGACCTCTCCTAGCACAGAACACTAAAACTGTCCTAGATCTAGTCAGATTTTGTGAGTATAAATACAATCAAATTCTCAGAAACCATAAATTGTGTTTATACATAACTATTGAACATTCTTGTACTTCCACTACATTGTTTTCCAGTCTATCAAAATGTCTGGGGACGTTTTGCCTTCTTTATTTGATTATTTTGGCTTTCAGAACACTTTTTATTTTACGTAGCATAACTATATGTATATATGTGTATATATATATGTACTGGTTCTATGTGGGTAGATTTAATACTTGCATAATTTTTAAAACGCTTCCTTACAAAATGACCATAAATGGATCTTTTACTCTGCAGAATCCCTGATAAAAACATCTCTCACTACCACCAACAGGGATAGAAGGGGTGGAGTGCATAGACTTTGAAATTTGCTTTTACAAGTGCAAATCCTCAGGCAACGTAAACAATATTATTTCAGATTAAAAATATATATATACACACACAGAGGTGATAAGAAAAAATCTAATGTGTGTAGAAAGCTGCGCTTCAGCAAACTAGGTATATGTTGGTATGTTTGCTTATTTTTTAAGTTTTCCAGTACCAAAATGCATGTCTAAATGATTGCATTTGACAAAGGAAAGACAAGGAAAAATGGTGCAGCATCTTTAATTTATCAGTTTACATGAGATGCAGGCAATAGCCTGTGGGTACCAGATTGTGATTTTTCTACTCAAGTACATTCTCATGTTTTACTGATGAGCTATATGCCAGACCCTTGTGTTCTGTATAGTCAGAGTTTCATGGAACATCTGCTTCAATTGCTCTATCTCTTGTTTTGTTTTGTCACTAAACTCACTTATGCTACAGAAGCACTGACTATAAAAGAAGCTACTTTAATTCAATAGCATATCAAGAAGGCAGATTCTCTAATGCTTGTAATACAGCTATTTATGTGGATGCATCAAAAGTGGTATGACTATTGACACAATATTCTGTCATACTTCATAGAATACATAGTTTTTTGACTTTTTGATATGTTTTTAATGAGAAAAGCTGCATATGCACACATGTATGCTTATGTGTGTAGCAGTATGCAGAATGCCATATAGGGAGGTGTATGTGTGTACTTGCATCTGCAATTGTACATACAAAGATATTTTGTGTGTATTTAAACTAGAAGGATAAAATGACTTACAAGGATGAGGACATTATATGGAAAAGTAAAACAATGTACATCACCTTTTGTCAGTGTACTAAATATTTTCCTTGTCTCATTTGATAGTCTTGGCTATTCAGCATTTTTGCAAAAGGAGCACGAGGATTTAAGGCTTGCAGTTTCAGTTTTGACTGCTGGATTGTGGTCAAAGTTGTCTCAAAATAAATGTTGATTAACTGTATGAAAATGCAATGATAAATATTTTTTTAAACATGAAACCCTTTGTCTATGGAACTTGATCTTTGCACTAAGTTTCATGGAATAAATACACAAAGGAAAAGAGGGAGGAACTTTATAAAACAGGACAAATAGGATATAGATCCTTCCCACAAACCTTTCTTATGTCCTTTCTCATATCTGTGGTCTGAAAAAATGCTAAAGATTATGGTGTTGTGACTGATTCTTTTTTAAGGCTCTAATCTTTTTTTTTTTTTTTT
>NC_048894.1:128107275-128110045 GCF_011077185.1 Oxyura jamaicensis | reverse complement strand
TTTTCTTTTTCTTTTTCTTTTTCTTCCCTTCTTAATTTTAATTTTAATCTTACCTGTGCTGACAACCACCCTGAAAAATGTTGTTGGGAACAAAGAAACTATGAGTAGAGGCTGAAACCATCTTTAGTTTCAGTGTCATTATTACTGAAAAGATGTGTGGGTTAATTTTTTTTTTTTTTTTTTTTTGAAATACAGTTTATCATTGTATGTGAATTGCCATTGACAAGGCTGGTAATTAGCCTCATATTATTTTCAGCATAGTTCACATCCACACATCACAGGACAGAAAATGGGAGCCTTAGACAAACAGAATCCTTGTAGAAGATCATTAGGAATCCCACTGTGACATGCCACGTGCAACCTCGTTGATTCAAATTAGTCATTTGTATTGTTCTATATTTTAGACTGCAGGAGGTTTCAACTTATTTTACAAAACCACCATTGTTATACATTTATGGTCAGAGTAACAAATAATGTTCTGCACTCTCAGAAGACACCAAAGATGTTTTAATATGTACTCATTATACAGCTGTGCCTGCAATGCTATTTAGAGTTTCATCAGTGTCTAGGTAACAAAGCTCTATTTTATCAGCTTTTTACAACTGAGCTATAAACAGGAACTCTCAGTTAAACACAGCACTGTATAGAAAGTATTATCTAGGACTCTGGGTTATGATTGTCTTTTATTTATGTTTTTTAACTGAAAAGAGATCTTTGATGATACACACCTTTGAAATGAATGTATCCCGTTTCTGATTTTTGTGTATGTATATGTAATACCGACTCAAACACTGCTAAACCCACTGTGGTTTAGCTGATAAATTATAGGAGTAAAAATGCTGTTTGTCACAGTCCCAATTTACTGTGAGGTCAAATACGTACCTTTAAAATAGACTTTACAGCACAGTTATAAAATGGTCCTTTATGACAGCTATTTGATCCTATTCACATCTTTATGCAAAACCTTTGCTGGTATTGCTGATGGCAGTATGTATGTTTTTAGCTAATATAACTCCCCCAACTAATATGTCACAACAATTTACATTCTTTATTCCTTACTGATATTTACTAGTGCAAATCCATCTATTTCAGTAGGTGATTTACTCTAGGAGAATATTTAGTCCCACCCGGTATCCTGCCATAAAACTCGGTAACCTCAGCAAATACTTGGGTCTGGCACTATTTGTGCTGCTTATGCAAATAATCTGAAACAAGACCTGTCTTTGGTAGAGGCAGGAGACTTCTGAAAGGTCCAAACTTGAGAAGGTTATAATTAATTTTTATTTTCTTGGAAGTTGTCGGAATTTTAATGTTCTTGAAATATATGTTTTTCTTTCAGTGGATACAAATCCTCATAGACTAAAGAATAATCCTTATGTATTCTCATTCCTCTGTGCACAGAATCAGGAATCTGATATATTTACTTCAAGAGTACATAGCACAGCATCAGAGAAGGAATTCAAGGGTAGTGAACAGCTCAGGGGACCAGTAATAGAATATGAAGCCTAGGTTGTTGGTTCAAATCTAATCCATGTTGGAAGTAACAGCAATTATTGCCATCTAATGTCTTTTCAGTGATCTGTATGAAATGAGTTTGTGGTCTCAGTGTAGTTTCTAACAGACAGGTGTCTAGATCATAGCTGACACCATTCTCAGAAGACTCAGTGTAGAGCCCAAAGTCCGAACAGGTTCGTAGATTGATCTGCTCTTTGATGTCAGAGCAAAACTCAAGCTTTTCAGCAGATTATGCAGGAGAACGTGTCTGCCACTTAATTTTTTGAACCTGTCCTATGGATGAAAAGGATTTCAGTCTTCAGGCTCTTCCCTGGGAATCCTCTTAAGAGCCGACAACTTTTTTCAGTTAAACAATAAAGATGATACCACTCTTATAACACCCGTATTAAACATTAGCACCCAGAAGCACAATAAGACAGATGTAAAAGGAGCAGTCACCATGGCTTCAATTTACTTGCTGAAACTCATGTGCTTAAATTTATTCAAGTGCTTCACAATAGAATAATTCCTTTAATGGCTTGCAAATCTCTCCTGCACAGTGCACCATGGCATGCATATACAAAATGGCATGTTTCACAAATCACTGATAGTAGCATTGTGGGTATCATCAGTTCCCTTCTACTTGCAAGAGCACTAGGAGGAATCTTTATCAGCTAGGCATACTGCTCAGATGACCCCCTTGATGTGATCATTCATGCCACTTGTATTACAATAGCCTCTCCTTTGTCATCCTGTTTGGGTATGTGAGATCAGAAAGTAAGTACAAAGCAACTCACTGGTGACCCTTTGCTAGACACGGCTTTGGTGGTGTTGTGTCCTGAAGAATAAGCAGAATCCCCTGTACAGCTATTGCTACTGCAGTGAGCTGCTAAATAATGTGTAGGCTGCAGAGCCACTCCCTAGGTCAAATCTTCTCCAATTTAAATTCATGTGCAAAATCCTGTGGATAAAAACTACATTTTAAGCAGAAAATATGCCACAAAGTCATGTAGAAAACTGTCCACTTTTATATATGGTGATCATCCAGTTAGAAAAATGAGAGTTTTGAAAATTCATGTTATTTATGGACCTCCCCCATGCTATAAAGGGACGTGGAGTTCATGTAATAAACACAAATCAGTGTGCTTAAGGCAACTAACTAGCAATTACATACAGTTTTGATTATGGGAATTTACAGTTCCACAAAGGAAATATAATTACAAGGAAAGTAACTTTTTTTTTTCTTCTTTTCTTTTCTTTTCTTTTCTTTTCTTTT
>NC_048894.1:128096794-128107265 GCF_011077185.1 Oxyura jamaicensis | reverse complement strand
TTCTTTTCTTTTCTTTTCTTTTCTTTTCTTTTCTTTTCTTTTCTTTTTTAAATGCTAACCTTGTACTTTTTGACCTGGGTTTCAATTTAGCTGAGATCCAGGAAATTTTGATCAGTATACATATAAATATATATAAATGTTTGTATAGTAAGTATCTGGCAGGCAACAACACTTTGACTCAGGATTATCTGGATCTGGATTCCACATGATACATAATTACTTGGTAGTGAAGCCAGTTGAGAAAAAGAAATCCAAAAAGAAAAGCTACCATATATTTCCTACTACGGGTGATAGATAATATTTGCCCTATGATTATTTTATATTATTTATGGATCCCTCTAAGAGTGACATATGTGAGTTTAATATATTCATGTAAGATATTATATGCATGTGGAGAAAGAGAGAAAACATTTGGGCCTAATTCCTACATATTTTTATTGTGAAAATTGAATCGCAAGAGACTTAGAAAGTAAAAGGAAAATAAAGGAAAGAAGGAAAGGAAGGAACCCAAAAGCAATAATATAAAAGAGAGAGTGATATTGTTAATAAATGAAGGATTAGGAGACTCAAACAAAAGGAGACTTTAATATATGATAGAGAAGAAAGAAATGGAAGGACTTTTAAATTTAATAGACAGTTCATAAATTAGAAAACCTGTCATATTGTATTAAAAATCACACTTAGCATTTCACTGAGTAATATATTATTAATTTATGTTATGCAATATGATTCACTGTAGTGCCAATAATTTATATTTTGTGTAGAATTCTAACTCTAGATTTCCAGCTTTAGTAAGCCTCAGAACTTTGTCTGGCTTTCCTGCCTCTATGTTTCACATAGTGATCAGACATTTCTAAAAGAAGCTCGAACCCTCTGTGAGAGAATTACAGAAGATGGGCAGGAGAGTTCCTTGTTTAACACAGCATATGAGGTCACAACTCTATTGCTGGGTTCACCAAATTATTATGGAGTAGTTACTTGCAAGGCTACGATTGCCCTGTAAGTTTTCAGTACTTACACACTGAAGCATGTTATCTTTAAATTTCTAAGGCTTTGAGCAGTGGTTTATCCAGAAGACTTTAGCTGGAGTAAGACTCTTAGCTAAATTCCCATTCAGCATTTGGAAAAGGTAGAGACGAAGGTTTGGTGTGTTTTGTTTTGTTTTGCTTTGTGTGTGTTTGCTCTGTTTGTTAGCTTTTTGTTGTTCTGCTTTGTTTTCTGAAAGCATCCTGTCAATGCTGGAAGGCCAGCTTAATCTTTTTGACTTCCTAAGTCACTCTCCCTGTTTCTCCTGTTGTCTTTGCCAAAAGGCTGACTTTGTCTTTCCTTCCAAACTCCTCTTTCTATTTCTCCCTTACTTACTCCCCTCATAAACCTCTCTCCACTTCAGACACATTGATTGTAGAGATTGGGCTGGGAGTGAGAAGTTAGTCTGAATAGAGGCTGTTTCCTTTAGTACAAATTGCAACTGCAGGACGTCTTATTCCCTTTTCCCTGACAAGTAGCACGTATACAAGGAGCTACTGATACAATCCCCTCTAATTCCACATCCCTTCCTATGTGTCGTTGGTATCCCATAACCCAGGGATACGTAACCATTACTTAACCATCATATAAAACTCAGCCCAACTCCTGCATGGTTACTTAATCATAATGTTCATCTGTGTCAGAGAACTTACAGCAAGAAATAAAACAAATAAATAAATAAATAGATATAATAACTGAGATTGAAATAGTCTATAAGGGGATTTGATATATATATATATTTTTAATCAGAAGCAACATGGTGCGTAAGTGGGCAGTTTGTCTGAAGGGCAAAGAATAGGCCATTCTAGAAAAAAAACTGGCAAATGGATTTTTTTTTTTTTTTGACTTAGTATAATGTGATTGGGGGAGATACTGATTAGAGGTACACAGTGAGGAATCTCATAATCACAGCAGGATGAGGAAACCCTGTTATCCCCACCACAGCCCAACCTCAGGATAGCAATAGAGACAGATCCACAGCTGCTAGGGAGGAATCCAGCCAAGAGAGAAACCCTTGAGCTGTCAATAAATCCAGACGTTGCTGCTGCTATTGGAAAGAGATACACCAGAGGTTGTCATCTGGGTACTGCAACTGCCAAACTTGACTGCCTTTGGCCACAGCTGTTGACTTTGTTGCTGCTATTGAGTAGGAGGAAGAGTTAAAACAGTGCCAGCACAGTGGGAGGCAGCTACCAAGTTAATGCTCAAGTGGTATCCTGGCAGTTCTCAATTTACTTTGTAATTGTTTTGCTCGGTGGGAAAATAGATGCACCAATAAAAGTTTAATTTATAATTCTAACTTTAAAAGTGTGCATGCAGTATGGTAGTTGTGCATTTCTAGATTTATGATGGGTGACAACTGGGTGTCTCTGTTATGGAGTACTCAACACACGGAAAAGCAAATATTATCCCAATAAAGTTCTTTTGTCTGTTTTAAGTGGTTAATCAAACTTCATAACCACAGCTCATACTTTTGCTAGATAACATTAAAAGGAGAAATAAGAGACTGACAAAGAAAAGGAATGACTTCTTGGCTGGGCAAAGTACTAGCAAATGCCTTGTTTATTTTTATTTATTTAGTTAGTTTTGTTTTGTTTTGGTTTAAAATATTTACCAAGATAAGGCATTACTTGAAAGCCAAATTCAGAGCATTTTTAAATGTTGCCACATCTTTTTGGTATGATGTAGAACACAGGATGTAAGATTACAAGGGACCTCATTGCTCAGTGAAACCAGTGCCTCGTTATACTAGTCATTTTCGTGGTTTGTTTTCATTCAGAGGCAATTTGTATGCATATCTTCCTGCACCAACATATTCCTTTATCTTAAACAGTTCATTTCACTCCTTGACATTTATCCTCCTGGTCTGTTTATAGAAAGCACTCATATCCCTTCCCTCATTCGTTATAGCTGTTTCCCATTTCTCTCCTCTACTAGTAGGTTTCATTCTAATTCAATCTAGTAAGCCAAATTTCTCAAAGCCTAATCTGCTGTACAAAAATTTTGCCAATATAGATATTTCTGTTAACACTGTGGAAAGAAAAAATAAAACACCTTGCACTCCAAGTAAACATAGCTTATAAAATAGGATCCCTATTCCCCTAATCACTTCAGCTCCTGCTGCGTGTAGCTGTAACAATTTAAATTAATCTTCACTTGACATGGGTTATTAGAACCATGAACAGTATTCCACACGAGGAGGTACAATTACTTAAATGGTAGTATGAATATTTCCTTATTTTGACTAGAAGTACATCCCACCATTTTAAGCACCAAAATTCTGCCTGCTGTCACAGACAGAATTCTGGTCTATGCATGGCTTTTCCTGAATTTCTAGATGTCTTCATGGCTGTATCGCTCCATGGCTTATCGTCACTCTCTGAGTAAGTAATATTGTAAAACTTTGTCTATATAAAGCATGGTGGTGCAAATCTCAAGAAAAAAAGCAACAAAGATACCTTTCTAAGACATCTGACTCTTTTATCTCTCTTTTGAATTCCACTGTTGAAGCATGGACATATTTTTTCCCAAAGTCTCTTCTTAAAAGGTACTGACAGCAAAAAATTGTTGTTCATATGCAATACTCCCTAGCTAGCCTATCAGTGGCCTGGGCTAGATCATATCTCATGGCCAGCCAATTTGGTCTATTAGCTTTGAAATATCTCCCAGATGTCATGAGAAGATACCAAGTAGTTCAGTAAGGTGAATACAGACCTTCCAAAATCTAGGTAGTGTTACTGGAGCATTGTGCAGAAGAGGGTTTGATTTTTCTAATACCAGGTATTAAAAAATTACTGAAGTATTCACTTTACAAACAGTGAAAAAAAAAAAAAAAAAGTAAGAAAAAATCACTGCAGAGCACAATCACAGTGTTTTTGCAAAATGTACTTAATTTCAACATTGAGTAGATCACATGGGTTATGATTCTAGCTGTAAAATGATGGGGGGGGGAAGCTCTTAAAGAACAGAGTGAAGCAGAGTCTTCAGAGTCTTTTTTGTGGAGTTTGTATTTTTATATAGCCATAGTGTTCTTCTTATATATATGTGTGTGTATATATATATTTGTATGCATATATATATATACAGATGCAGAGCTCTGGATATAAAGCTTTTCTTTTAAATCACCTCAGTGAAAGCTATGGTGGGGACAGATTTTCAGTGGAAGTCAACTGTAACTTCAGGAAGCATACCAGTTTAAAAGCTCCCAGAGAATGAGAAGGTTATTGGAAATTGAAGATTATTAGCAGAGGAAGCAAATCCAAGTGAGGGAAAAGAGATGCCAAAGGACTGTTAGAAAATTTGAGATGTACATTTTTCTGAGGTGTACCTTTTATGCTGACATTAGTTCACTGAGGCTAGATATCCTCATCCATTTTTTGAATATAAACATCTTCCTTCGAGGGATGGATTGATGGACTATCTTCTTCGCTGTTTATTATGCAAATGTAAGGAAGGGGGCTAGAATACATATAACAATAAGTTAACAGAAAATCTGTAGTGAGAAATCTTGAAAAGTCATGAGATCAGCAACTGTCATGACTCTGAAGCAAAAGAAGTCAAGTCATGACAGGAAACAATACGATGAGTAAGTATTCTGATGGTTTGGTCAAAGATAGAGGTCCAGAATCTGCAGGAGAAAGGCAAATTTTATGAGGAGGAAAATTATATTGTCAAAACAGACAAAAAGGCTTTGAATAAGCTAAAGAGATTAAATTTGTCCATGTGGTATTTTAACTTGTTACAGGACATCCACAGGAAGAGGAAGAAAAAAGGAAAAATAGCAAAGGAAAAACTTAAGTGAACTAACATGATATTAGGCTTTCTATCGTCATATAATGTGAACATTCCTAATATGTGTGCTTTAGCATGGGTATACTGGCCTCTAGTAAAATAATATAATACACATACACAGAAAAAAAAATAATAATAAAAAAAATACTGTTTAAAATAGACTGAATGCTCGTTGTTAATTTTAAAGTGCCAATTCTTACCTGCAAGGTATAGGAAAGTGTGCATAATACCTACAGACTGAATTTAAATTTCTGCAGAAGTCTTTCCTTCTTCTTTGGAATGGCAAGAGGAAAGATATGTGACTGAGATTTCTTACTTTCAGAAATCCTGACGACTACATGTTGGAATTTTGAGTATCCTCAGTACTGTTTCGTTTGTGAACTTGAATGCTTTGAAATATTAGAGTGGAGTGTATCTTTTTGTGCTTACGTTGGAAGTCTGAAACACTCATTATTTCTGCATTTGTTAAAATACAACTCTCTGTTCAACATACAGACAAAGCAAAGGGCTTTGATAAAACCTGATCTACATTCAGAGATCTGCTATGATCTCAGCTTTTCTAAAGTGGCACATTGCAAAAGGCACAGTACTAGTAGAAAGTACTAAAAGAGGCTACTTTTAACAGTTTCTCTTTACTTTTTCTTGTCAGTAGTGTTTTCATTTACATACCTGAATCATGTCATTATTGTTGCCTTTGCTCTATCTCTTTCTGGCACTTCAGTAGCTTATCACCTTTTATATATATATATATATAAAACAGTGTGCTCTGTACATCTCTTGTGTTGATTTTCTGAATTAATATTCATGATTCCTCTTTTCAAGCTACAAGATCCTCTGCTGATGTTTGCTTTACAGTACTTCTATCAAACATACTTTTAAAAAATAAAAGGTCTTTTTCCTTTCAGAGGCTTAGGATGGAATGTAGACAGTTATCTTCCACATGGCGTTTAATATGATCCTGGTTTTATTATCTAGACAGATACAGTTTTCTTGCACTCCTAAGTTTTGCTGCCTGCATTTTTAAAGAAACACTACATCATCCCTGTCTAAAGTGATCCACAAACCAAACTCACTGGTCAAAAACACATGTATGGACAGCTTAACAAATACAATTTTCTGCATTGCAGTTTATTATTATTATTATTGCTGATTTTCCTGTTTAGAATGAAAAATGCCACAGATGGAGTGCTAAGTTTTAGGTATTGTTAGCAGTGAATATATATATATTTTTTTAAAGGGTTCTTATCTATACATTTCTAATAAAAATGAAACACAGATCCTTTTTAAGATATAACCAGATGAGATAACTATTTCCTTTTTCTCCATTCTCACCTCAGAAAATAAAAAAGGGGGTGGGGAGGAATTCAGTATATATTTCATTCTCAGAATGCTCCATTTCACCTCTACTTTTCTATGTAATGTCTCTCCCTGTTTTGTGTTACTTCCTACACAGGATTTTGTAGCCCTTCTCTGAAATGGTAATGAAGATTAAACAACAATCACCGTACATCTGCATTTCACAAATACTCCTTCCACCTCAATCATGAGAGTCTTATGACTCACTGATAATTCAGCATTGCATCAATTTTTTCAGTTCATTTTTTCTTTATTTATTTTCCTTTTACAGTCTACGCTCCTCCGATCTTCTGCGGGGGGGGGGGTTAGCTGGTCAATCTGTCAGCCAGAGCACTAATACGACTGTTTACAGCAGAAGCCGTCTTCCCCTTTTGTGCATAACACTACCACCTTCATCTCCTTTGAAACACTTCCTCTTGTTTTAAGTTAAGCAGAGCATATGACTCAATTTCTACCTATGGTTATTATGTATATGTTAATAAATAAATAAATATATTAGCAAATTATTGTTTCACTTCCTTTAGTATGCATTTACTTGCCTACTTATGTATAGGCTGTGAACTTTTGGTGCCATGAGTTTTCCCTTGACTGTTTGAACGTGGGGAACAGCAACCCTTGCAGAGAAGACGCAGCTTACTGCCATATGAAAGTGAAAGAAAGGAGGCCTTCATGCAATGGTTATGTTTCAGAGATAAAAACAAAATGGGCTTTTTCTTTTTATATTCTCTGCCCCTGATCCCCAGCTCCATCACCTCCCCTACAAATACCTCCCCATGCCATTAGGCCCTGTCTCCTAGCAACATATGGCCCCTTACCAGAGCTTTATCTGACTGCTGCCTGTATGCAATCAGGCTGTCAGTCATTTAAGAGAGAAAGTGATTGAGCTCTGTTCTGGATGCATATATTTGCAGCATTTAGACCATGTGCACAGGTATGATGAGAGGATATGCAGTGATCTGAGGTTGCGATATACTCAGACCAAAACTGTGCTAAATGAACACTGTTCTAAGTAAAACAGAAGACTTGCTTTTGAATGTGTCCTTTGGGAGTAATCCTTTCTACCTACTGCTGCAATTTATCCGTGGTTCCGACTTTACAATTGTCTTTACAGCATTTACACTTTCCCTTACTTAGAAATAGGGTAAAGTCTGGTTTCCTTTTAAAACTCGAGTTTCCTGTGAAGCTGCTTAAGCTGAGTCATTAATTGGTTGCCTGGCCTGCTGGCATCCCCACTCACTCTGAATTGGATCTGGAGGGCATGCTGACAAAATTCACAGCCCACCTTCATTATCTAGAGTGGTAAAGCACAAACATGCACCCAGTACCGAAGCCAGGCTAACTGGAAACTCAACATTTGCGCTATGTGCCAAAGGAGGGTATAGTGGCTTAGGTAGTCATTGTCACAAGCCAGAGCAACATGACTCTGACTCCAAGGCAAAAGTTTTTGTATGTCCAGTGACTGACAGTGCTTCTGGGATGATGCATTTGAAGAAAAATACTCAGAAGGGTTTATTTCTACCACCTAATATTGGACATTTATGTTGTTGCCTAGCTAAAGTTCATGCTTTAGCTGCCCCTGACAGTCATTGCAGAGAGGTAGAATTTAAGACCTGTAGCTAGATTCCCTCTGTAGTGGTTATACAGGCAATATAGTCTCCTATTTATATTGGGGTATTAGGTGACTTTTCATTCTCATGTTGTGTATCCTTTCCAGGGAGACAAATGGTCTTGATACAGCAGCTATCTTACGGAATGCTGCAATGATAAATCTTGATGCTGAGATCCTGTTGTGAGTCATGTCCAAATAATATACCTTAAACTGGGCAAGGGACAGGTGGGTAATCCAAAGAGGCAGAAGGATGAAACACTAAAAAGACCAATGTGTGAAGTCCTGGTTTTGTGCTACCTGTATTTGATGTGATTTTGCTTAAAGAATCCCACTGAAAGGGAATCACATTTCAGGGCTGCTGCTTGAAATGCTGACCACAGTTCTCCCTTGGCTCTCTCAGCCCTGGGTCTTAGTCAGGATTTCTTCAGTTACCTCAGAGGGAGATTTAGGCATATATTCAAGAAGGCAGCGAGCATTTCAGACTGCATTATCTATACTTCAGATGACCTGATCCTGTTTAAAATTTCTTGGAATTAAATCCTCAAATAACCTGTACCTTCTGGAACCCATGCGAAAAGGACAGTGGCACACTGGGGGAATAGAGATTTTGGAATAAACTTCTCTATTTAGTTTCCACACTTGTGTATTTATTTACACTCATGTTTAATCACAGGATTATTTTTAGTAGATTGCTTGTAGATTAACACATATGAAAACATGTTGCACTTCAGGCAGCTGGATATAGATCCAATTCTCCACATGCGTTCTTCAGAATCAGAGAGTTGGGCCATGCTGGGTAATGAGCACTTGCAATCCCTCATCCTTTTTTTTCTTTTTTTTTTTTTTTTTTTTTTCTTGTCATGCTACAATTAGTGCCCAAACCAGTGCCCACTGAATGCAATGGAAAGACTCTTACTGACTTCAGTGGATACTGGATCAGGCTATTTATGGAACAGTTACATTTTGATAGCCAGCCAAGTGGATAAAGCCAATCATTCTTTCTGTTACTACAATATTTGGTCCTTAGTAATCTGGGTGCGGTGATTCCAAAAAAATACAGTTTTCCAGAGACTGTACTTCTTGAAATTATACATATATGCGCAGGTCCAAGCAGATAAGTGAGTACATGGGGCATCTGAATTTGCCAGTAGGTCAAGATCCTTGACTTTTCTTCCATATCCAAAACTGAAATTACTGGTCATTCATGGGAATACTCAGGTTAGCTAATAAGCTAACTGTGTGCATTTCACTTAACAGCAAGCAACACAGCCATTTCTGATCTGCTGCATTCCAGCATTTGGTTCCTCAGTCATTTCATACAGACTTCTGGTAACAATTAATACTACCATAAAAAGAAAATAACAGGGAGAAACATGCACACAAATTGAAAGCAGATATCTGAATGTTGTTGTCCCACAAATTTAGATCAACCGCATGTCTGCCTGGAAACTTGTAACTAGTATTCATGAGTGATGTTATAATATAAAGTGTGGTGGAGAAATGACAGTGGAGCCTGTTTGTACTTTCTGGAATTAATATATATGTGCAGATAATTAAAAGAACAATAAAAATACACAAGATGAACATACACAAGGGGAAGGTTTAAACATCATCCAAACATGTCATATGGTATGGGCCTTAGGGAAATAAAGGCTTACAGGATACTGGCAGACAGTCCTGCTGCTGGTACCAGAATTTAGCAGTTTCACTGCTTGAAAATAAATCCTTTTAGTTAATCTGGCTCTGTGGGTGGAATTACACACACCACTCCCGTTATTGTTAGACAGGAGTCCAGGCTGAATTCCCATGAACTTTGCTGAAAATGTAACTTGCAGTCTTCCCTACACAAAGCTGTATTTATTAGGAATGCTTTTCAACGTGTCATGGTGAAATCTTATCATGGCAACATCAGATGTTGCTGATAATAGGGGTGCACATTTCACCCTTGATGTATACCTGCAGCTCTTATTAGCATGACAGAGAATTTACTATGCATATCAAGAAGGGAATATGTGAGATTGTGAATTCTTTCACCCAGTGTGTTCCAGAGAATAAAATTTTAGCAGCCAAATGTTGACACCTGGCATAGTGAAGAGTTTGCCGCAGACAGCCAAGGTTATTGAATGGGAATGTGGCTGCACTGTAAGCCTTCCCTTCACCATCTGGTTCATTCTGGAATATGGAATATATATCACAATTACATGAATAAATGAAAAGATATGCAACTTAACTGAAATGTATGTGTTTCTCTGCTTTTCTGCACAATGAAACAGCCATCTGGGAATCAGTATGTCTCACATTTCAAGCACAAATCAAAGCAAGCAGCAATTCACTCCGTGATGTGTGCTTCATAGAAAACTGGACTTCATTATCACAGAGTTAATCACTTTGGAGTCTTTTTTTTTTCTTTTTTTTCTTTTTTTCTTTTTTTTTCCACTTCTCTATGGATACAAAACAAATCTACTTAGAAATACACAAAGACTACCCTTATTAAAATTATAGTTGGAACAGAGTATGCTTAAAAATAAGAAAAAAAGAAAATGGAAGCACATTTGTTTGTACTCTTGTCTCTCAGATCCAAGCTCAGAGGTGGGTCTGTAGGGAGGAGATAAAGAATTCCAAGATGGATATATTCTTTTTTCCCCCCTTCTTCACTCCAGTTTGTTTTATATACATATTTTCCATGTC
>NC_048894.1:128048199-128096784 GCF_011077185.1 Oxyura jamaicensis | reverse complement strand
GATATGTATGTTAACTGACATTTCATCCAAAGGCAGAGAATGTGTCTGATAGACAAGTCATGATAGCGCTATGGGAAAAACAGCTTAAGAACAATGAATTACTGTAGTTTCATTTTTATATATGTCATTTTGTAGCATTTCTGGAAAGAAAAGCTGTCTCTATTAAACAAAAACTAAAAAATATAATTGCTGGAAGACGTTCATACACATTTCCCCTTGTCCAAACTTCATTAATCTCCTTGAACGCAAGAGTTGACTAATTCTATGGGCTTTTAGCCAAGCTCTTAAAAAATAAGTCTTAAAAGTAAATATTGATGATTGTTGCAAGGGTCCTTTCTATGCTTGTTCTCTCATATAATCCTGGTCTTAATAACAACAACAAAAGCTTTTTTTTTAATGAGGTGATCTCAGAGAATGCACCTTTTTTATGCCTGGCTAAATTGACTAAAATGTAAATTTCTTCTTTACAAATAAAATACTGGTTCTGTCGTGGCTGCAAGTAGGCATGTGCTTATGTGCATTTGCAATATGTACAGGACTGAAGGAGCTAGCTTTTTTTTTTTTTTTTTTCCAGAAAAGAACAAACCTGCAATCTGTATGCATTATATTGTTGTTTAACCTGCAAATGGTAAGGGTGTATGAAACAGCCCTGCAAAGTCAGTGGGATTGCCATCGAGGACCAAAAAAACTTCAACTTTCAGTCCTCCAGATTTGTCCCTTCCATATGCTGGATATATATCTCACAGGTTAAGAACCCTCAAGACCCACAGAAAACAATGACAACAAACCTTTTGATGGTGTGGGATCAGACCCTTGAGGGGAGCTGAAAATCATCAGCCCCTTGTGATTCTAAACTCTTAGCAAGCAGTGGAGATGGAAAAAAAATAGCTAAAACCAGAGCTCACTTGAACCCCTGTTGTCTGAAGTCTCTTTGTGAATGTTGGAAAAGAAAATCTGCTTTGAATATGTTCTCCTTACTTCAGTTGTCTAAAAAAAAAGTCAGGGTCAAAGAAAGGGCACAGTAAATTCTGAATATCTGAAGATGTGGAGCTGATGTATATCCACTAAATGCTAACATAATTAAGACATGACATCATCCTTCAAGCATTATGGGTGCTGTATCTTGTATTGTAAATCCTTATCTAGCTTATAATGGTCTGCGGAGGGCTTAGTTATTTTTTCTCTCTGCACCTCAGATATGTGTATTAAAAATTATAAAAATAAAATTGACTTCATAATTGATTTTTATGGACATTATTTGTTTGGCCATGAATATTTCATAAACGATTTTTTTCCCCAAAGTACAGCTTATATGACATGCAATGGAGAGAGACATACAGCAGTGGATGCATGTGACTGTATATGAAATCAATGTTATTCTTAAATTTAAAATCGTTGTAAATATGTTGCATTTTTATATGAAACAAAATCTTTCTTGTATTAATGTCAAAGGGGAAGTTGCTGTTGTCTTCAGTTATAAAAGGAACACACATATTAGCATCTTAGCATGTTTCTGCTGTAGTTACCTTTTCATTCATTTAAAAAGTTTCAGTGAAAGAATGGACCAGAATCTGTAGCACTTTCTTCTATGTAAAAACCTTTATTCTCATGAATCATTCCACTGGGGTCATTGCATAAACAGGAGTTTCAAGACAGAGCCTGTTTTTCTCAGCTACATGAATTCTGGCTTTATCAAGCTCACATGTGGTGCTGCCGAGGCGATGAAAAAGTGGCTGAGAAGATGAGGAGGGTGGACACCTTTCAGTTTCCCACAGCACAGAATTTCTAGGGACAGAGAGTAGAGAAAATGCATATGAAAAGCCAGACCTTACTCCACACATAGATCTCCTCAGGGCTTGGTTGCTCCAAGTCTACTGGCAAAGCCCTCCATATTGTGAGGATAGGGTGTGTCAGAAAACTCCTTCTGAAGATGTTGCAAGTAGATCCTGTGCCATGGGGAGACTTGTCCACCACCTACATCCCTGCTTTGAAACAAAGCCTGGGTTTCTTTGCAATTGTGTGGAGGAGAAGGGTGGTGTTGGCTTATGGGCAGGAGTTCACCATCCAAAGTCTGCTGCCAACTTACTTTAGCCTTCTAGGAGTTAAGCTTCAGCTCCTAACTAGCTATTTGACCCCTGTATATAGAAAACAAAGCCTCTCTAGAGGGGATTCATTGCATCCTATCATGGAGTTTGGAAATGCCTCTCCAATAACAGTAAAGGTGTCTAGATAGATGGATGAGGCCTAACCCTGATGAGGCTGAATTTAGGTGAGACAAGCTGTACCCAGAGTCAAATCCTCAGCTCACCACCAACCAAACATCTGTCTGTGAACAACTCATAACACTGCAGGCTCCCTTCAGTGAGATTTTTCTACTGCTTCACGCCATGAGTGCTCACAAAAAGCAGGGCAAGCCCACTGGGTAAAAGTAGCATTACTACCCAAGGATTAGCTGTGTAACAGAAGACAGCAGAGATCTGTTAACTTTTTGCTTTGGTAGGAATTAAGAAAGAGGGTAACAAGAATTTTCCATCACTAAGGACGTATCAGGCAGCATTAGCAATGGATAATTTGAGGGGTTAAGAAGTCTGCCTCGCAGGATTTTTTTATTTTTTATTTTTTAAAAGTTAATCTTTTATAAAGATTGAAAGTTTAACAGGCACAATGTTTGCCTTTGAGAGGTTTAGTTCTTTTAGCCTTTGCTCTTGATACTTGCCAAAGGACAAACAAAATGTGAATTTGAATCATGCCTCCACATGTGTTTCACATATTTTACATGTGGCGTCTAAATGGCTCCTGTGACCTTAGTGTGTGGATCACACGTTTTTCACATATGCTTTGCGTGGTTCACATCTGCTTGAAACATTGTTTCTGACAGTAGAAATCATTATTGTTTTACAGCAGGCTCTAATAATTTAATTCAAGCAGCAGAACTTGAGAAGACACAGAGTGTTTTCAGTTTTGGTTTAGATTTTGTGTTGAGTGCTACCCATTATAATTGCATACCAGAGGAGAGATTCACAGCCCAGGCCAGAGTTTTCAATTAAGGCGATCAAGAATTTTTTTGTCAACATTTTTTTTTTTTTTTTTTTTTCCTGCCAATATGCTGGCTTGTCTAAGTTGTCACTTTTACAGAAAGGTGCCTGATCCAGGCAGAGGGGTGGATCTGAAGGGTTTTTTGGGTCTCTAGTTGTATTTCTCCTCAAAGCTAGAAAGTCAGTAGTCTGCAGGCAGGTACTCACAGAGGATTTGGGAAATCTGGGCTTAATTTTTTATTCTGTAAGATTTAGAGCACAGCTTGAACACAGTTCTTCCATTAACCCTTGTGAGTGCCCTAATGTCATGGGCTATCCAGATAGTTTTTCTCTGTCTCGGTAATTTATTTCTACAAACTGGAAAATGTCCTACAGAAGGAATTTGAAAATGGCAGAGTTTCTGGCTGAGTCCGTAGCTTGATTATTATGACAAGGATGTAGGAGACTCTTGTCAAAGTCCTCGATACACTGCATGTTTAATTATTAATACAAAGCAGACTTTCTCCAGTGAAATAGATTGAAAACAATCCATTCTGCCACCTGATGGACAGGTTTCTTACCAGACCTATCAGATATGTGCGTAGCAGTGCTTAATATGAATGAAACTGAAAGAGTATTTGAAACATGGTTTCTCATACACCACTTCCGAATAGCTGCAAAATGAACAACTATGTCTTTAGTGACAATACAAAAATCATCAGCTAAGTGGGACCCACCTTTCTGGGTGACTACTGCAGGCCTTACAACACCACAAGAGACACAGTCAGAGTGCTGGCCCAGAGCATGAAGGAGCCTATTCACCTGGCGACATACAACACTGCTCAGCTTGCTTACACCGGCCAGTCACAGGCAGCATGTCAGGCAACTGCATTTGGGCAAGCCCACAGTCAGCTCTTCCATAGCTGCTGCATACATCACCAGTTTCTAAGTTTTACCAAAACTACTTTATGGTGAAAATTATGATGAGAACAGAAACCATTTCTAGGATCTAAAACACACTGGATGGATATATTTATTTATTTGTTTTGTCAGTTTCCCATGACAGAAAGGTCTGTCCTGATGCATTCATTGATCTGGCTTTTCTCCATTTATTTGCTAGAACCTTCAGGTACTGAGGATATAAAACTATACCAGAAGCAGATGAACTGAGGACATCCAGGCACTGTGGAGATAGTTGAATTTATCTATAGTTCTGTCCTCCACAAACTGAGTTATACCTGTCAGCTACTGAATTTATTCTCCCTGCTCTGTTCCATCTATTTCTCCATGCAGTTCTTCAAGGAGTTCACACAAACACCCATCTCCTTGCTTGTTATAAGTATCTTGCATTAAATTACTTGCAAGATATTTTCAACCTCATGTAATTCTCACTACAGGTGACAAAAGATATATATATTAAATTGCATATTTAATTGGTAAAAGTTACCCACTGCAGTACTGATTCACAGAAATAAGACATTGCAGCCTTTATTGTTGTGCTGCAATTTCAGACCCACAGGTGACTGACCTACTCCAGGACTGCCTTGTTCCACCATATTTGCAAACAAACAGGAGCAATGAGATTATTGTACTTATAAAAAGGGGCCTGGAAATGAATACAGAAGTGGTCATGCTGCACTTGTATATTGCCTGAAAGAACAGGACACTGGGTAGGGTCTGAATAACCCTTCAGACTGAGAGTTAGTTGGTATTTAGAAGTCAGAAATTGAGCTTTCTATTTAGTAGCACTTCAGTGCTCTGGTATTTTCTGCTAATGACACTGCAAATGTTTTTATTCAGTTTTTCAGTGAGGACACAAGTGACACAGAAAGGTAAAGTTGCGAGGTCAAGGTAACAGGAGGTGAGTTTATCCTTGGCAGGGCAGAATGCAGTATGTAGATGCTATTTCTAACTTCATCCTTTTTGCAAGCCATGCTATGAAAAAGATCTCAGTTACTTTAGGCATTATATCCTGGTGTTTCAGATTTTCACCTAACAGTTTATTAGACAGTCTTCTAAGTGAATACCTCTTATTTATGCATTGGTTTTTTCTTTCTCCTTCCAATACAACTGCACCCTTCCCTGTGAGGGCAGAGGGTCCTAAATACAATGGTTCAGCTAGTTGGGGAGGACAGTGGCATGTAAAAGAAAGGTCATGAAGGGGGATCCCTGCTGCTCATTCACCATTCTTGATGGCATATGTCACCACAGCAGATTTATAGGGGTTGCAAGAAAGGTCTGTGTTTGACAAAGGGACAGGGTCAAGGAAAAAATTATTAGATACCCATTCCCCAGGAGGGATCTGCTGCTGTATCACACAAGCTGCAGTGACACATTTAAGTCTGGGGGAGGGAGAGTGTTTTGCATCACTCAGTGCATTGTATATCCCCTGCACATGGCCTGTTTACTCAATCTTTTCACAGGCATGCAAGCTTTGGCTCACAAAGAATGAGCTTAAGCCAGAGACAGGACCCCTGAAAACAAAACATTGAGTATAAGGAGCTATGATTCTCCTTTCCTCTTCTTGATGTATACATGCAAAGCTCATTAATGCTAATGATAGTCTAGGAACAAATGAGCCATGTTGTACTGCGGCTACTTTATCCTATAGACAGAGCAGGAATGTGGCACCACTCACCCAACAAGTTACCTAACACAGAGTTGGCCTCATGTTGAAAGAGATTTGAAGCTGTAGGCAGTTAAATACATAGTCTGCCCCTTAGGACTGCCACCGTAAATAAGCATTTTAAAAGAATCTCAGCCTTTAATGAAGAACAGAGGGAATTTTCAACCAGTAATCAGAAACAGCTCTCAAAATCAGGGGTAGTGGAGTGGTATGCATATTTTTATTTGGTGCACAGAAAATGCATTGTTTCTGAGCTATTTCTATAAGTAGACTCACTGTACTGTTAAAACCTTAGTGGAACCTGCAGTGTTTGTGATTCTCTGAGTATTAAAGGAATTAGAGAAAGCCTTCTAAAGTAGTTAGAGGCACCACAGTGAGAAATGATTACCCACTTCAAAACCAGCCACGTACAATTAAAAAGAAAAAAAAATAAATGAAAGGGAGAATAGATGCACATAAAAAAGACTAAATCCAGAGAAAGGAAAAATAATTTAAAATATCTATCTGCTATAATCATTCCAGGCACACTATGAGACTACATGTGCTGTAAAGGAGGACAGAGAATTAAAAAGACACTTATCTAATCGTCTGCAAATTATAGTAAGAACTACATTAATGAGACCTAAGGATATATCCCTGTTAATGAGTCATCAGGATTCTCAGGAGTAAATGAAATTCCATGCTTGTGTAGTAAAATGTACTTAGGTCAGACCGGAAAGACATTATTCGTCAGAGAAGATATAAAAAAAAATAATATTGCTAATAGTCAAAGCTATAATCAGTGAAGCTCATGTGCTGCAATGCTAAAGTAGCCATAAACATTTTAAATAAAATGTCTAGTCCTACACAATATGGCATAGATACAAAAATATATAAAACAAAATAAGCTCAGGCCGAAACCTACAATAGTGAGGAAGTGAGAAATCTTTTTTATATTAAGAAAAATAAATATGAGGTGATACAGAGAACTGTGATAAAAATGCATGTGCTTTAAAGTTATATACTATCAGTTTTCTTAGCATCTCTACATCTTGTGCAATTCTGCTGCCTATCCTTCAGCCTTGTGTAGAGGCTATTTTTTATTTTATTTTATTTTATTTTTTTCTGTGGACTCAGGGTTTTGGGGAATTCAACAGGCACAATGGTCAAACTGTTGCAAATAAATCTGTAAAGGAGGTATTGCCTCTATCTTGTCACCATTTTGTACCTTTGGTGAAACTTTTGGTAAGAGTTGTGATTTTGATTTGGTGTCCAAACTGCAATGCTAAAATCTGAAATATACATAAACCAGAAATGAACTTTCTGATTCTTGGCACTATTAAGAAAAGACAAAGAAGCAAATGGCAAAAATAACTGAAGTATTGTCTATTTGAACACCTCTCCTAGCTTACATGCATTTGCTGCAGTCATCAGTAACAATTCTGATAGTTTGTGTAGGATGGAGTAGCACCAACAAATGATATGGAAAATAGCCTTCCTCAAGCACATGTATGCCTGATTGGCGAAAGCTTCATCATGAGAAAGTAGCAGATAGTGTATTTTCAAATCCCCAGAAACAAACGATAGCTTTGAATCTGGCTACAGATTAAGTCACTTAGAGTAGGGGAGACAAAAAATAAAGGGGAGTGGGGGGGGTGGAGGGTTGGGCAGACACAAAATGCAGAAGAGAATTAACAATTGCAAATCTTTCCTTTAGTCATTAAACCTGTCCAGAAAATGTGTCCTTGAAATTTCACAGTAAGTGATTTTGGAAAAATTACAAATGATTGATTAATGAAATGTTTTGTCAGTATTGTCCCATCTGAAACTAGTCCTTGATTCTAAGTAGAATTCACAAACAGTTCTGGTTGCTATAAAGATGAATCTTTAAGCAAATGAATAATTTACATAAAAAAGTCTCCCACCCCCCAATCTTAGTTCACTTATTTTGAGTAATGTCAATATCATAGGGTATGTTTTGACTGTGGGGTCTTTCATTAGATTTTTTTTTTGTAATTTACAGGGATAGAATTTAATGTATCATCGAAGTTTTTTCCATCAATCTTTAATATCTCCTTCTTACATGAAATCTGGCAAAACTGAAGACATGGACGGCAATGAAAATGTGTCTGCCCCTAAGAAATCTGAACGTGGCCAGGAATGTGCAGTGATGAAGTGTCTTAGAACTCTTCCGTTTCTTTGGCCAAGGGTAATCTCACTAAAAACTACACATACATGAAAAGAAAAAGATGTCATCAAATCACTTCCTTACAGTGATCAACAGTGTTGTGGAGTGGGGCCTGTTCCAAAGAATCTACATATCTTTCTTCACTCCAGCTCAAATGACTTTCTTCTCACTCGCCTCGTTTGACTGTATCTTATTTCCAATTCTTTCTGTAGCAGTTTGTTCTGTTTCCCATCATCTTGTGTATTCATCAGTGTCCTTTGGCCCTGATCCCAAAGCCAAGCCTTTTACCCTTCTTCATCTTTTTTAGAACAATTAATTTTAAGTCAAAGGAAATCAGGGCATAACTGTTAAAAAACACATTTAAAAACCTGAGAAAATGGGTCAGTTTATGTACTAAATGTTCTTGGGCATATTGTTAATTTTAACTACTTTTAGAAGGGTCTCTCAACAACATAAATCCCATGTGATGTGGCAGCTGTTATGTTAACTAGTCTGTTTCCATAAAAGCATACAATGTGGTTGTGTAATCCCAAATGTAAATTCATTTGTTCAAGTTAAGTCTGCCAAGACACCTCATTTTTTTTCAGCTTTTTAATTGCTCCATAAGTCTGTGCTTTTTTTTTTTTTTTTTTTTTATTTTTTTTTAAATGTTTTCCCTGATCCATTGATTTTGCCCTTATTTTGAAGTAGATACCTACCAGCTATAGCTGCACTCAGGTATGCTTCCTGTGGGATTTTGCAGAAGCTAAGGTATACACCTGAGATCTGCCTTTACTAGACTTTCACATCTCAAATGATTTGATTTAGGCATTATTACTAGTGCTGTCTGGTGCCTAACCAACAAACAACACAAACAAATGGCAATGGGCGGTAAATGAAAAAAATTCCAACCTCCAATTTTTCAAATTATTGTCTAATGAAAACAAAGACTGAAAGACTCAATAGGTTTGTGTTTTGAAATATTTTTCTCCTGACAATACTAATAATATTTTTAGTGGCATGAATAATGTTATTTTTTTTTGTTGATTGTTTGTTGCCTCCAGACTTCTCTTGACATGAAATCAGCAAGCCATTTCAGAAGTAGAGTGGACTGAGTAGTTACTCACAGACTCACCTTGATAAAAATGCAGCAAACCCTTTTAGCAGTGGAGTGCATTGAGTAGTCAGTTTTAGAGATGCACTGTTAGTTTTAGAATGCACTGTGTCAGTATTAGTGTTAATGGCTAAAGATTATGTGAGGCAATTCATTCTGTGAAGTTCTTGCATGTCAAATATTTAACAAAGGGAGTTATTTTTCTGATTTTATTATTATTATTTATTTATTCTCTTATGTACACAATTTGTTATCAGAATTAAAAGGAAAATGTTATTGCAAATACTGTTTTTTTTTTTTTTTTTTTTTTTTTTACTGTAGATTTTTAAAAATAAGAAGGAGGTCACAAAATTATGAGGTCATAAACATGAAGGTCATAAGACACAGTACTGTCTTCTGTGACCAATTCCCAGAGAAGTCAGTGCTACACTGCTTACAGAAAGACACTGTGTGTGTCTTTTGCCTCTGGATCATCAACAATACCTAAGCTGGTTTCTGTCACCAACCTAGAAGCATTAGCCAAAGTAACTGATACATAGGCTCCAGATGTAATACTCCAGGCTTAGTTTGGTCAGAAAAGTTAACTATATTTGTTGGGCCTTAGAAAGAAGTCAACTTCTGTGGACTGTGGAGAGCAGAGAGAGAAACCAGCAGGATATCCTGATATCCTTCAGCAGCCTGTATTACGTGAAATTGTTTATCAGCCTCTCTTTCCACTTGACCTTTTAGAACAAATGGTGCAGATTTGAGCTTTTAGAGAGAGAATTGCAAAGTCTTCCTTGTCGGTGAGCAAGAGTGGGATGGGGGATGTTCCATAAAACAAAGTATTATGTAAAAGTGATGCATATACAACGCTTAAGAGCAGAAGTGTAATAGCAAATTTTTTGTATGTTTGTGTATGTTCACAAGAAACTATGATATCCTACATGGAGTTTCTAATTTGTAGCTACAACAAAGATTTTGTTGTTGTTTTTGTAGAAGAATGTTTGCAAGAACATTTTAGATAAGACTTGTAGTTCGTCTATTGTTACTTTCTGCCTGACAAGAACCCTAGATGCCTCTGAGGAAAGTGAAAACAATTAGTATTAGGTAAAATGTCTAGCATATGGACTTTATTTATTTATTTATTTAAGTCATTAAGTGTTTGATTTTGTGTCTTTTCATCATTTGTTTTAAACATAATCTTTATTATAACTATAGATCTTCTTATCCATATAAATTCAACCGCTCTTTAAATTTTGCTTGGGCTAGGTAACATCTTATGTATACTGTGTAGAAAAGATTCTTGCTATCTCAGATTTGAATCTGCTGCCTTTCAGTATTCCTGAATGTACCATTTTTCTTGTGGTAAGAGAACGAGATGATACAAATTCTCAGTATATTCTGTCTGCATTATTCATTCACTACTTTACAGACCTTTGTTTTGTCCAATCCTATTTGTCTTTTTGCTGAAGTTACAATCTTCATAATTTTTCTTCAGATTAGAGATTTCAAGAAGAAGCAATATTTGAAAATCAAAATGGAAACAGGAAATTCGCAACACCTGCTTTTATTTTATTATTATTATTTTTTTTTAATGGACATCTATTTGATTAGGAAACAGGTGAATCACAAAGCCAATTTCATTTCTTCCTAAATGTTTCATATTTGTGTGGCTAGAGATAGTAGATGGCTCTGCAAAAAAAGAGAAATCCTTAACAGCTCACAAGTGTTACAGATGTTATAGGAAAATAGAACACATTTTTCCTTCATTGAATTACTGTTATCCCCTATTATTTTAGTTGCCTTTAATAAAGACCATAAATAATATAAAAATGAAAACATTTATAATTCCTAATTTAAGTCTTATCTATTTCTGTTCTTCTTGTAAAACAGAATTTCATGCTCATTGTTGACAATGTAATTTTATCACAAGGAAATTTCATACCCTAGCCAGCCCTGATGTGAACTGCTTTAAGTGACATGAATGAATAAGGAATACTGATTTATCCTCTATGGCCTTCTACAGAGAAATAAACTATTATCTATATATTATGAACAGCTCAACAGCATCTTTCATTTAATCTAAAACTTTTCGGTCACAATGCCAGCTTTTAGCTTTGATTTGAATTTTCTGCAGTACCCAATGGTACAGTGGGCAAAGTGCCAGGAATATGAAAATTAAGATGAAAATCCTTCTAAAAAACTTACTAAGCATTTCAATCAGAACACCATAGGCAAGTCATCAAGACACAGCTATTCCATTTCACTCAGTTCCTGTTGCTGATAGATATAGATACACTGTGAAGGAATTGGAAATGAGAATGAACCTTTCAGTGTAGTATCATTTGCCACTGCTTAACAGAGATATTAGACACTGGGGGTGTCCCAGAGAGAGCCTTTTACAACACCTATTATATTTTTCTTCAGCGGGTGATTTTAGTAAGTTTTTATGAAAAGACTTAGTTCAAATTTACCAAAATAATTCAGATGCATAAATACTGCCTGTCATGTACAGGTGAGCAGATGGGAATGCTTGAGATGTTCTCCAGGCTTGTTGTTTTAATTTTGCATAAATGTCAAATTTCTGGACAGCATATTTGGTTTGCACTATTTTCTATCTAATGACCATGTGTGGAAGCAAATATGGGCAACATGGGAGATGCAACAGTTTGCTATTTTGTGTGAAAGTTTTGATAAATTTCTGGCCCACAAGAGAGGTGGTCAATGTATTTTCAAACAAGAAATCATTGTTCAGGTGGTTTGTGGGATTAGAGATGAATATGTTCAAACTTAACAGTCATTACAGATGTGTACACAGCAGTCATCACCAGCTAAACTCTTCATAGTGCCATGCACTCCAAATGAAACCAAGTGCTGCTTTAATGCCATATTTGCAAACCTGCATTGTAGTGATTAAGGCTATACGATAAGATGCATGAATTTAAGAATATAACTTATCAACCAGACAATGAAAATCCACTGCACCATTGGCCATCTTGCCCTATTAGATGTGGACAAAGCTTGAAGATCAGGCAAGAAATAAGGAAAAAGACAAGGAAAGATATGTACACCTATAGTCAGCTCTGCTTATCTCTCACAAGATTCACCTATAACATAATCTTTGAAAAAAAAAGGTAACAAAAATATACAATAACCTGTATTAGGCATATGGGTAGAAATCATAATACTGACATTCATTTATTTGTTATGTAGCACAGCTGAGGCAGAACACTGATGAATGTCCATTTAGATATTTCTTGATTTGTACAATAACTACTTATAAATGGTTATCGATGCATAAGTGCTATTTCTTCATTTTAAAAAGTCCAGTTTTGTCCATGTAGAAATGGTTTATTCTTGAAAAGTGAAACATAAAGAAAGTTTAAAAAAGACAATGAACTGGAAAAATCTGCATGAGTAGCACTGGGTAAATGTTAAAAAAAAAAAAAAGAAAAAAAAAAATTGCAGATTTTTTTTCTCTAATTGAATGAAATGAAGCCCCACCAAACCCCTAGATTTATTCACTGTCAGGGAACTCTTATGTAAGAAGAAGAGCTTTAATAGCAGTAACTATAGCATAAATATTCAGATGTCTAGAAAGAAAGCACAACTTCAAGAAACGTTTACTCCATTTATTTCCCACATTTCATCAATGCAGAACCGAAGAAAAGTTTTGTGGCCTGCACTAAAAGTGGTTGAGTGTGAAACACAATTACATTTGTGCATACACAGTTACATTAATTTAAACATTTATTGCGTAATATTCTTCCCGTCTTCATTAATTCCTATATGCATTGAGTATGCTCTGGAATTTATTGTTAATTAGCCACTGATCAGAAGTCTTTATTGTCAATCCATTTTATTGTTTGTAGATATTTTTTTCCTGATATTTGATTTCAAGAGACAATAGCTTGATCTCAAAATATTTTTATTTTTTATTTATTTATATCTGGGGTTTTCTTTGTCCATCATGTAATCTTGGGTGGGTCCAGTTACATATGCTCGTCTGGAAATAATCTGCAGAAGACCTATAGCTGAGGAGGGATTTAGGGAAATTGCTAGGTGTTGTTCTTGCCTTTTTGCCGACATTTGATTATTCCAATATGATCTTTAGGAATGCTGCCACTATAACTACCAGCATCATTGTAATGTTGTCTAGGAAACCTTTTCTGTCTGGAGATCTGTTGATTAAAGGACTTCTGCATTATTTTTGCTGTTGATTCATAGAGTGGATAATTGGGTTTTGGTTTCTTTAGTGGAAGCTTTTTGCAATTGTTATTGGCCAGTACAACTCTAAGGGCCTTGTCTTTAAAGGTAGTTAAAGCAAAAGATCACCTCTCCAAATGAGAAACACGTAGTGAGGTAAAAGCAAGCTTGCAAATCTGAAATTATTCCCTTGTAATTCCTGCTTTTTGGTTTTGTTTTGTTTTGTTTTTCTGCCTTTTTTATCATGTGAAAAAAAAAAAAAAAAAAAGAAGACCTGATTGTCTTGTCATTTTATTAGGGAATTAGGAAGTCAAAGATGACCAGAAGAAAATGATATCCTGAATTATTCTTTGATGAGTGGTGTCCCACATGGGTCTGTCTTAGGACTGATGCTGTTTAATATCTTTATCAATGACATAGACAGTGGGATTGAGTGCACCCTCAACAAGTTTGCATATGACAGGTTTGCTGAATGGTGCAGTCAAAACAACAGAAGGAAGGGATGCCATCCAGAGGGACCTGGACAAGTTTGAAAAGTGGGTCCATGTGAACCTAATGAGGTTCAATAAGCCTAAGTGCAGGGTGATGCACCTGAGCTGGGGCAATCCCAGACAGGAGTATGGATTGGGTGAAGAACACATTGAGCACAGCCCTGCAGAGAAGTACTTGGGAGTTCTGCTGGATGAAAAGCTCAACATGAGCCAGCAGTGTGTGCTTGCAGCCCAGAAGGCCAACTGCATCCTGGGCTGCGTTAAAAGAGGAGTGGCCAACAGGTCAAGGGAGGTGATTGTCCCCCTCTATTCTGCCCTTGTGAGGCCCCACTTGGAGTACTACATCCAGGTCTGGAGCCCCCAGCACAAAAAGGAGCTGTTAGAGCGAGTCCAGAGGAGGGCCACAAAGATGATCAAGGGGATGGAGCGCCTCTTCTGTGAATAAAGGCTGAGAAAGCTGGGGATTTTCAGCCTGAAGATGAGAAGGCTCTGGGGTGGGTGGCCTCACTGTGACCTTTCAGTACTTGAAGGGGGCTTATAAAAAAGATGGAGAGTGACTCTTTGCTCAATTTGATATTGACAGGATGAGAGGAAATGTTTTTTAACTGAAAGAGGTTAGATTAGAGGTTAGAAAATTCTTCACTCGGTGGTGAGGCACAGGCACATGTTGTTCAGAGAGGCTGTGATTGCCCCATCCCTGGAGGTGTTCAATACCAGGTTAGATGAGGCCCTGAGCAACCTGGTCTAGTGGGTGGGGTGTTGGTGGCAGGGAGGTTAAAACTAGGTGATCGTTGAGGTCTCTTCCAAACAAAGCCATTCTATGATTCTATGATGTGATTCAATGTTCAGCCTGAAGAGAAGGCTTCAGTAAGACTTTGTTGCAGCCTTTCAGTGTTTAAAGGTGGCTGATTTTTTTATGGAGAGTGACCTTTTACATAGGCAAATAGTGATAGGACAAGGGGGAACGGTTTTAAACTAAAAGAGGGGAGATTTATATTAGATGCTGGGAGGAAATTCTTCACTCAGAGTGTGGTGAGGCACTGGAATAAGTTGCCCAGAGAAGCTGTGGATGCCCCATCCCTGGAAGTATTCAAGGCCAGGTTGTATGGGGCTTTGGGCAACCTGATCTAGTGGATGGCATCCCTGGCATGGCAGGGGGTTGGAACTAGATGATGTTTAAGGTCCTTTCCAACCCAAGCCATTTTATGATTCTATGACATGATTATATACTAACTGGTGTGGAAGACTGGTTATTACTTGAGGTTCCTGTGCATGTTGGTGCAAAGTAACTTGGAGGGATTAGCTAAAGTACAACCAGTCTTCTGGCGTCAACTGGCCTGCTGCAGTGATGCAAACTCAGGTGGAACCTCAGTGGTGTGAGGGAGGAATCGCTTGGTTGTCTGCCTAGGAATCCTGCATTTTTACAGTATGAGTGAATTTACCAGCTGGTGTGTTTGTTATTTTTTAGAGAAACAAAAACAAAAACACACATGCAACAACTATATCCTGTAGATTTCTTGCCTCAAGTTCCATTAAAAGCAGTGTCAGCATCTGTCACTGTCAGCATCAACCCACAGGCCTTCTACTAAGTCTACCTTATTCTAACTATGGAAGACCCTAATCCTGGCCTATTAGGCTTGTTATCAACTTCTAATGAGAACATGCTGTGTGAACTAGAGCTTGGTGCCAGATGTCTTTTGGTGTTAAAGTGTGGGATAACAGTGAAGGTCTTGAGAATATGGTTACAGATTTTATGAAGAGCCTGGAGCTATAAACACACCTCACCGAGGGCTAGCTACTGGCTGCTGGAGAAGTGCAACCTTAGGAGATGGGAAAAACTGGGAAGCTTGATAGAGAAAAAAGAAATAGCTAAACAAGAAAATAGCAGCTTGGCTTCAGAGCAGGGCCTCTGCTCCCTGCCTTGAGCTCTCCCTAGTGCATTGAAGACCCTGCTAACTCCCAACCCACTCCTCTTTCCCAGTGCTTCATCCTCAACCCCAGATCTTTAGTAGACATTCTGGCTAATCACTCATTGCCAATGTGAGCAGTGTGACTGGATGATGTGTGTGGCTTTGTGTCTGAGCATGTGCTTTTTTTCCCTCCACATCCTGCACTTTTCTCCTTTTTAATGCCCTAGCTCTTCAATAAAGACCTTCTGCACATAAACTCAGTTTGACTAGTTATTATTTTTTGCAAAAGTCCATATGAGAAGAAAATAAGAATGAGTTGGCTTATCTGCAATTCTTCTAGTGGGAAATCCTTTGCTGAAACTTTAGAAACTGATCCTGTCAGCTATTCAAAGCTTTTTCTGATTTTCTGAGATGCCTCTCACCTGTATTATATTCACTGGATATTAAATCAGGTCCTTTGTTATCAAAAAGTCATATGGAATAGAAATCATCAGATTCAAAACTTTCCTTAGCAACTGCTGGGGAGATCATTAAAGTAACAGAGAAAGTAGAAGGTCCTGGTCAGCTAAAATCCAAATTCTTGATTTCCACACAGAGTGGATGGTGGTTGGGAGATTCTTACTGATGATGTTTCAGGTACTACATCTAGACCTGACCTTTCCTCTCTCCCACAGATAACTTTGGAAGCCATGAATATAACACTAGTTTAATTTGCTTATAACACATAGATAATTTTGCAAGAGCCCTGTTGATGCATAGACCACATAGAGAAAACACCTCAGTTTACAGAGGAACTAGTAGCAGAAAATAAGAATTGTAGTCCTTTTTATGGTCACCACAAGAGAAGAATAACTAAGAACAAAGAAAAGCAGACTTCTAGTTTTCCCCATAACTATTGCACTTCAGTATATTAGCTTATAAAGATTTTATTTCAGCTGTGTTCTGAATAGTATCATTTTCTCTAGTATGATATAGTCTCTACCATAATTAATGTATACTCACAATGTAGAATTGTCAATAAAATATGCTGTAATTGCTCAAATATCTGTCAGTGATTGTCCATCATGCCTGTATGATAATACGTAGTGATAATATCAAAACATTGTAATATATTGTCAAATCTAGAGTCAGTCTTATAAACAACCGTTATAGTCATGTCAATTACATCAGATAAGATACAGATATTAGGGTGCATATTTTTTGGGGTGGGCTGAAAATGAAATTATTCCACCTAATGTCATCTGTGAAGAGACAGCAATATTTCTCATAACAGCTGAAGAATCAGAAGTCCCTGATTGCTGGATGCTGAAATATTCCCCAGTGACAATTCTTTTTGGAATAATAAGAGACAGAAGTGCCACTTCCAATTCTGTGCTGTCAGCCTGTAAGGCCGAAAATCCTGTGGGTACCACAACACTGCCATTTTGTGGAGAATTTCCCTAACTTGTGAGATAAGGCACCATTCACAAGATGATCATATTCTTTCTTTGGCTCCAGAAGGACTGGGGTTTCTTCTCTGGCACACTGCTTTTCAGATCTGCATTTTATGTATCAAATAAAATAAAATAAAATAAAATAAAATAAAATAAATATATATTAACAGACAACTACAAATTTACCATCATGTCATATTTAGGATTTCAGTTCTTTTCTTGTTCTGCAGTATGAAAAGCCAATGTAATAACATTGGCCACAATATAAGTTGATTTTAAACTGTGATATGTTGCTGAAAATAATGTAATACAAATGTTTTGTATACAAAAATATATATGTGCATATGTACAAAACATATATATATGTATACTCAATATTTGTATCACATGCTGCAGTACATGTATGCATACATATACATATGTGTATGTAAATAATATACCATGTTGCCTCTGTGTTGTTAGAAATTACAGGATTCATTCGATTGCATTTTTTTTGCCTGCTGTCAGTCAGCTGCCTGTAATTCCAGGGATCATTTTCTCTCAGAGGGACTTTGTGGCCAAGTTGCTTTCTCATGGATCCCAGTAAATTGGTAACTATGTTGTGCAGAAAATATATCTCAACATTTTTGTGGAAGCTCTATAAGTGGAACTATTTAGATAAAAATATGTTTGTAAATTGATGAGGGGATCGAGAAAAATAGAAAACAAACAAACAAACAAAACAACAACAACAACAAAAAAACACTTTCAAAAGCTTTTTGACATTACCTTTCTACATGTGAACAATATAAAGTGGTAAATTTTTTGCACCATTTTTTCCAAAGCCAAATCAAAAAAAGGGCTATATATATTAGATACTCCATAAAATGATACTGTATTATAAAATGCCTAATAACACAGAATTTATAGTGATAGTGTGACTTACATTTGCAATAAAGTATGGAATCTATCTTCAAAGACTGGATACTTGGTTTTACTATAAGAAATTATACAAGTAATAAAAAAAAAATCATTGTTGAGGGATTTGTTAAAACCAGACCATGGGTCCCAGCTCTAAGTGAATTTATTTTGAACCTTCTGAAGCAGACATTGCAAATTTTTACATTCTAATGAGTGAACTAAAAACATATATTTCAAAGAAAACAGCACTCATAAATTACATTTATGACACATGAGGTTGCTGACTGCTGTGCAGGGAGCACAGAGTAATGGTGCTAATATGCACTCTAGCTTGATTTTCTCAGTTCCCAACATGCTCTAATTCTACACTACAAATCTTTAAATGGCAGTTATATTTTAATTAATATGATTATGTGCTGCCATTAGCAAACCCTCCCCCAGCACATTTCTCCTGCCAAACCCATGAATGCCAGTAAACCATTAACATAAAAGGGCTGTTTGCTTATTAAATTCATCTACACAAATAGGCAAGGGTTGCAATTGTTGATTTGCCATTGGAAGAACAGAACATGAGCAAGCTGCACAGTAGCTGGCAGTTGCAATTATCTAGTGTAATTAAGTCTAATTTATAAGTCCCCCTCAAATGAGAAAGTAACAATTTTTGTTAATTAACAAGAGCATTTGTAAAGCTCGTTAACTCCATCATTCACCATCTGCCTGGATAGATGGGAGCATGCAGTTATTATTGTGGGACATGTTGCATATGTGTATTTGTGCAGTAATCTGTTTGGAAAATCTAATGATTGAAATGGGAGATAGGAATGGATGTTATATTACAGTGAAAAAAAGATCTACTGTTTTCATTTATCTTTACAGCAATGCAAGTGCTTTGTCATTATCTTGTGCATACGGTTTCATTATTCTGATACAGCACTCTGTTACATTGCCTCATACCATCATCCCTACAAGCCTGCAGGGTACAAGAGCACTTATCTTTCCTGATGACTGTTGAATCATTTAAAACAAGTTATTAGTGAAACAATTAAAATGATATTGGTTCACAATTGTATTGATAGCTGCCAGGCATAATGAAACATTCTGAATAGCAGTTGGGGGTGCTCAGAATGGATAGAAAATGCTGTTAATCAGAGACAAGAGAAGCCTCTGAAGAAAAACTAAATTGCAAGAACACATTAATTGTATTGGAACATTTCATTTAATTGAGAACAAAGGGAAGGTAAAAATCATATTATCAATGTTTTATGAACATGAAGGAATAAGAAAATTACTATGTCATTTGTCACGTATCTTCTGTCGGAAATGAAAATTGAAAAGGCTGTATTTAACTTTAACGGAAGAAGGCTAAATACATCATGTTGTTACACATTTTGTTTTTCTCTGCAAAAACTGAAAGGAATAAGGATTTTTTTTTCCCTCTATGAAATGACTATGAGTGAGTAAGCAATAAGCAAGCTACAGTCTGCCAGTCAGCCATGTAGGGGAACACAAGATCTGCGTTGTCCTGCTCAGTCACAAAAGTCTTGAGAAATTGCCACTATAAAATCAGATATGAGCAATGTGCAAATACAAAGCACACACATTTTTTCTTTTCTTTTACATGTTTTCTTAGGAAGAAGATCGTGATTAATTTTGTGAAATTGTAATGCTTAGAAGAAGAGTACATTTAGTACTTCTGGTTAATAATAGACTTATTTGCTTGATCCAATGTACCTTTGTGCCTACTAGAGAGGCTCAGATCAGCTAACTTTCTTTTATACAAAAGTTCTTACTGTGATCACAAAAGTATATATGTTAAAGCCTGTTATTCTGCAAAATGTCATAGATGTTGTGTAAACGGCAATCAGGGCCACTGAGTTGACTGAACACTGTCAGTCCCACCCTCCATTACCACTGGCTTCCTAATATTGGGCAACGTGTAAAAAGGTTTGCCATTTATACCAGGTTACAGGGTACTGGGTGCCTCTGTGGTTTTCCCTTAGGGAATGAAGTTATGAGGCTGACCAGAGGTATCGGACCTTTTTTTTTTTTTAATTTTTTTTTTTAAAGTAATTGTTATGAAATTATATGAAAACCATTGACAACGGTTATCATTAAGTTAAAGTTTTATTCTTTCTTTCTTAGTTGCTTTTTTTTTTTTTTTAATTCTCCCAAAGATTCTTAGTATACTGTGAAATGAAGTGAAAACTGCTCTTTCTCCAGTTTCCAGGTTGACCTTAGAAATACAGTAGACTAACCAAATATATGTGGCATTTTTAGAACTTGGACTTAAAAGGTTTTAAAATAGGTGTAGCTAAAACATGGATCAAAGTATTTTAAAACAAAGCTTGCATTTTTATATTTCCTTCAGTTAACAATGTACTGTATGTATATTTTTCTTACCTGTTATTGTTGAATGGCTGAATGGATAGTGTTTACAAATCAGATCTGGTTTCATGAGGCTATTTAGCCCAGAACGTTTTTTGGAAGTTGTTGTGTGTTGTCTTCATTCCCCCCGGCCGCCCCCCCCACCCGGTTGCCCGTCCCCTCCTCTTTGTGTAATATGGACATTTACCTAATTTATCTTGTATAATATATACATATATACGGTATATACATATATATATATTATTTTTCTTTTTCTCTCAGTGGATTGTCTAACCTTTACCAGTGAGTATCTTGCCTCATCTTGGGACTTACTGCATCACTTTTGAACCTTCCTAGCTTCCTATTTATTTATTTAGCATCCCTGGTTTCCTCTGCTATTTTCACGTTGCTATGCAAGACTGGTGCAATCAGAAATACCGTTGTAACCTGGATGAGTAAATCAAGGAATTATTATTCATTATGTTTGCTATCTATTTTTAAATTCTTACCTGGTCTTCAGCTACTAACCAGTTTCAGAAGTGGGACACTAGACCAGCAAGCACTGTAAAATGTTTGTATGGTTATTTGTATATTCTTAAACCACAGATATAAACAGCACTCTACATATTATACTGAGTTATGAATAAAATTTATGATCCTGGAAATAATGAATATTGCTACAAATTAACCAAGGTAGAATCTTATTAAAGATTGAACAATAAGAAAAAAATAGACTTACATATTAATTATTGCTTAATAGAGACACAATAAATGTAAAAATCATCATAAATGGTTATTTTGATAGTATTTATAAAAATGAAATTTTGGTTCTCTCAGTCTCTCAAGAGGACAGAGAAGAAAGACAGACTTATACTGGAAGAGATACAGCTAAACCTTGGCTAATGGAGAAGCAGTATTTGTATGGTGTGGTGGTATGGTGGTAACAACAAGTAAGTGATGTTAGCTTTGCTGATGCTAGGAGAAGGGCATGTAAATTTTTGTGAGTGATTCTTCAGAAGATCAGTCTTTAAAGAGAGCTGAGCACCTGCAGTTTTTGATGGCTTTAGCTAGAATTTTGAATATTGAGTTCTTGCAGAATTCATGCCTGTAGCAGAGAAGGATAAAAAAAAGAATCTCACTATGTGTGTAGTCTTCTGATGGTTTATTTTAAAGAAAAAAAAAAATATATGAAAGGAAAGTTGGAGTTTTGCCTGTCTAGAAAGAAAAGAAATATATCGGCTAGATTTATTGGCTGCAGAGCAGACTTTACATTCAATTTTATTTTAACATTCAATTTTCTACCAAACGCATATACAGATCAGCTGGGCAAGCACTTTCAGGAGGAGAAAATACGTTTGTGTATAAATATGTTGATTCACATGCAAATAGACTAATTCATACATGAATACGCATGTTTGCCTGGATAAAATATGCCAGACATTCGTGACAAGGAAGTAAAAAGCCCAGCAATAACAGTGCAGATGATCACAGCAAAGAGAAGAAAAAAAAAAAAAAAAAAAAAAAAAAAAACTAATCAAAATCCTGTCATGGACTGAGAAAAGTATTCATAAAAATATGGTTCTATTAAATTTCTAATGTCTGCTTTTGCTTATTTACTTGTTAGGCAAGGAAGCTTGTTCTCATAAAAACAAATTTTAAATATGAAGATTGTATATTTGTGTGACAAAGGTTGTACAGATGGAGAAAGCTTCCTAAATGAACTGTGGTGATGAAGAGCCACAGTTTCACTAATTTTGGACTGAATATATATAAAAATATTTATATAAAAATAATGCATATTCCAGGAAAATCCAATCCTTACTTTGCAGTCGCCAGTTTATTAATTTTAATATGATAAACTAGGCTTTCCAGCCAATGGTCTTATGAAAATGATCTGTGGCCCTGGTTCATCACTTTGACTGGGTATAGCACTGGTAAAGAGACCAAGAAAAGAAGACAAAACATTGATTTTATATCTATTTTTAGCTCAAAGATAGCAATAAAATAAAAATTCTGTATCAATACTGTCTTGCATATTGTATGTATTTCTCTTTTAGGGTGATGCAGAATTAGTCCTCCACCAGGCAGGGAGACTTTCTGAATCAGAGAATAACTGCCATGGCAAGATCATTTTTGTATGAGGCAACATGTTTTCTTAGTTTAAAGAGATCTTCCCTTTCTGAGGTAATCATCCCTCTTATTGTATGAAGCATATCACTTTCTAGGTCTCGCATTTAGATTACATACCTACTCACTGTGAGGGCCTCTTCTGTACAGCTAGTTCTTGCTATGTTTGCCCCACCCCCCAGAAAGCATTCTTGAAAATGGGTGATCATCAGGGACCAATTCTCAGACATGTCTCAGTAGTATTCACAAGTGCATCCTTGTCCTTTTTTGTTCCAGGATAGCATTCTCTGCTTTCATTGTTTTGTCACTTTGGCAGCTTAACGAGTGGGAAGCTATGACTTTGTGATCAAGTGGGTGTGCATTGCTCCCTATGCTCCTGTGTCACTTCAGTTGATTTTTGTTTATTTATTAGTTGAATCTCATTTCCAACATTATAGTCTTCAGACCCATCCAGGTCTTTCAGTATGATATCCCAATCCTTCTTTGCTATTGATACTTCCCAACATTGTCACCAGCACATTGCTTTTTTTTGTGAAAAAGTTGTTAATGAAACTATTATGCAATACAAATGTTAATACTGATCTTTGAGGAGCTACATATCCGTTTCCTTCCTCAACAATCCTTCATGTTAACTAACTTCAGTCAATTTGTTGGACAATTTCTTTCCCTCCTTATTTGAATATAATTATATAGAAACTGAATATTAGATCTATCTCACTTTCTTTGTCTAGTTATTTGTAATGTATACATCTGTTTTGCATGAATCAATCTTTTGCTAAACTCTGAAAATCTATTCAAAAACACATTTATCTCTATTTTTTCAAACTTTAAAAGTCTCTGCTTTAAAAATCTTTTTCTTTCTTTCTTTCTTTCTTTCTTTCTTTCTTTCTTTCTTTCTTTCTTTCTTTCTTTCTTTCTTTCTTTCTTTCTTTCTTTTCTTTTGAATCCAATGAAAGATATTACTTTCCACAATTTGTATGTTTTTAACTCCTTAATTTTTACCTCTGCCTAAATTACAGAGAAATTCTTTTGTCTTTCACATTGCCCATGTGTCTGTTGCAGTGAGCTCTGGAGCGCCTCAAATACTGTGTTAAGTTTTGGGCCCCTCACTACAAGAAGTACATCGATGTGCTGGAGCATGTCCAAAGACAGGCAGCAAAGCCCCTGAACAGGGCTTGCACAGTATTGAGGCCTTCTCTGTTTCTTGCTCTGTCCCCCATTTTCTGTCCCCCCATTAAGTAGGCTGGGGACACAAAAGATGTTTGGAGGGGAAAAAGGCATAACAGCTGACCTGACCTGCCTAAATAGAATTTTGATACCATGTAACATCAATGCTCAGCAATGAAAACTGGGAATTTGATCTTCCAAAGTAGTCATAATTCAGACATTAGCTGGATATTGGTCTGATTGGGGAAGCTGCTGAGTGACTGACTTACTGATTTTGCTTTTTTTTTTGTTGTTGTTGTTGTTGTTGTTGTTGTTGTTGTTGTTGTTGTTTTCCTTTTTCCATCACTAACTAAAATTTTTATCTCAACCAACAAGTGTTCTCACTTTTGCTTTTCCTATTTCTTCCCTGTTCCTCCCAGAGGAATTGAATGAGTGTCTGTGTGGATGCTTAGCTTCTGGCTTGGGTCATCCACTAGAGCTATTTACATAGGAGAGGAGAGAATCTAACATTTACAAGAAACTGTGTGCCTCATGAATTGAAATATGCCAGTACTGTGAACAACATACTGCTACAATAAGTTTCAAGAGTCTTATTTTAAACAGATATAATAAAAACACCACTGATGGGATTATACTGTGATTGCACTTTTACCACAGTATTCCATTACCACAGCACCTACTTGGAATATTTCTGAGACAGATATATAAAATGAAATTGCCTCTATATCGTCACATTGTAAAATAATAGCTCAAGACATTTTTAAACATATTGAATGTAGAAGTTAGACAGGGAGGAAGGAACCTTCTGTATTCCAAAACCTCTGTGGATATCTTGAGTTACCCCCTGTTAGAACTTCGTACCACAATCATTTGGTGCAACTGGAAAGAAATCTTGAACTTAGACACACTTCTTTGCAGCATTAATAAGGTACAGCTAAGCTGAATTACCTCTCAGGCCCAAGTAGTGAAGCCTGCTTTCTGGTCTGGTACAGTCACATGGGAAGCTCCCTAAATCACCCCTGTGCTTGTCTAACATTTCTGCTGGAGAGCCTGGGTTGATGGGAGCAGGACTTTGTGCAGCTGCAGAAAGCTAACATGGACAACTGCTGAGAACAGCTTTTGCTTACATGGGAAGTACTCCCAGCCACTGCTTTAACTCTAGTGACCTATTCTCTCACACTGAAAACTAGGAAATAACTTGGCAAGTCAGGAAAAAGAAAAACAATCAGGTTTCTGAATTTTGGTTGGCAAGTCTGGGAGTTCAGTAGCTACCGACAGTGTAACAACCTCAGGGTAGGAGACCAGTTGTGAATACTGGAGCATATTCATGCTTTTCTGCAAATATCATACTGTTTTGTGACAAGTCTTCTCTACAGAGAAATTTGTCCCGAAATTTACACCTGCTCACAAACACTTCCTTTTCTTTCTGTCTGACATAGGACTGCCAGGTGATGAGTATTTAACAATGCTTGTGCTTGTGCGAGTGCTGGTCTCAGAATTTAACAAAGCCTTTCCTAACATCCTCACTGAATCAAACATTTTATCTTGCAACTCCCATCCACTGTCAGGTAAGTTCAGCAGATGAGAAAAGCGTGCCTGTTTTCAGCAGAGAGAGTATTTCTTCAAAGCACTTCTTTCTGCATGTTGATCTGTTACATGTATGCCCAGTTAACCTCGTTTTAAAAGAACATTCTTAACCTTTGACCGGGATTTTGAGGACAACAGCAGCCTCTGCTGTTTTGACAGACTGTCTTTGTTCAAGTGGCTTTTTGGAACTTGTGTTTGGTATATTAACCATAGATGTGCTCTCTCTCATTTGTTTAATTCATACTGTGCTTAAGTCACTCTGGCCAGCCCATTATGTATCCCTTTGTACACTACAGGACATTGTATTAGTGTGATGGTTAGTAGCTCAGCCAAGTAATAATTTGAAGTTGCAACATCTGGGTTTGGGAGCAACATGCCTTCTACCTATCTATTGATGCAACTCACACATAGCCAAAATGAAGCAGAATAAAATATTTTCATTTTCCGGGACCAACAAACTGCAATAGGTTTCTCCCCTTCCAGCCAGTATTAAGCGTATGAGGCTTTCACACACAGCCACCTTGTTTACATTATAATTTCTACTCACATAGGGCAGAAATAGGATTCCCAAAACACAATATAGCAATAAACACTGTTAAAAAAATGTAAAAAATGACTGACCAGGCATGCAATATGCTTCTTGCTTCTGTATAAATCCTATGTGGATGTGGATGATTTGATTTACTTTCCATATCAAAAGCAATATCTTTCCTAAGGCAATATTAGAATAGTTTTTAATGACAACAGACTTTGTAGTGATGACTTTTTTATATAAATTTAATGATTTTTACCGTAGGCCCTCCTATTTGAAAACCTATATGAAATCAAGTGAATACTAGCTAAATACCACCCTCCCTACTGTAACTATAGGTGAGTGTGATTTTGAAAAGATATTGTCTTAATTGGACTGATTGCATCTGCTGAATGTAGTGGTGACAAGTTTAAGAAAGAATAACTTTTAAGGATTATTGCCTTAAATTAATAATCCACAACTTTGTAGACTCGACTGCAGTTTATCTTGTTAAAGATAGTCAAAGTTAGTATTCAGATATCCTTCTTACATTTTCCAGGGTCTCTTGGCCTTATTAATTCAAATCTTACTTTCAGTGTATGCATGTAGCCAAGATAATTATTAGAAGGAGAGATCAAAGCAAGCATATTATAGTCCTATTCCATTTTCTGCTGATGTGAGTGATCTGCCTCTTCTTTGATGTTGTATGCTTCTACAGTGAAAGTACAGAGGATAAAAATACTACACCATGTAATCTGGCATTTATCCCATGAGACCAGAATTCCAAATTGTGACACATGTCAAGAAGTTAAAAAAAATAACTTAAAAGAGCCCTATGCTTTCTACAGTGACATACTCTGCATTTAAACACCATCAAACATCATTTTCCATTACAAATTTAGCCCCCTGTATAAAATTCAAAGAATTTCTTTAACATTAGTCAAAGAAAATGACAGCAATACTTACAAAATAGCTACTATATTTACTAGTAGTTACACTGCAGCTTAGCTTTATTCAAACCAAATTCTATGTTCTTTCCTTAAAAAGGCAAAAGAAAAAAAATATATTTTTCTGCATGCACAGATGCATCTTATGTACAATTTGGTTTTATCTCCAGCAGTTTGTTCATTCAAACTGTTTTTTTTTCAACCTTTGGAAAATGGCTATATTTCCAGGTACTGAACCCAGAACTGGTGGAGAATAATATTCCCCCTCAAAGGAAGGAAGCAGGACTTGTCTTTTATTATTGTATATTTAAGAGGTAATTGCCCCCACAGTTCTTGTCAGAATTCTGTCATATTGACACATATATTGGAAGCTGAAGTCATCGTATTTCTGCCTTTGTAGCATAACACTTGATTATTTCAGAGAGTAAAGAGCAGAAAGAATGTCAGTTACAAGAGCATAACATTTGGCCTTCTTAGGTTTACTGGAAAATGTCAGAAGTCTTTGGACAGTTGGAGAAATTCTCCTTCACTATTGAAATCAGGGAGAATTTTATTATTACCTTCAGTGACTACATAGACTTGAGACAATATCACCTATTCCATTATGTCTAGAGGATGAAGGAGGTCCGATAAGAGTATCCCTTTTCTTCATGCTCATCCTTGTGATTAACTACAAATACATTCTTCATGAAGTCTAAAAAATATCCTTAATTTTCTTTTCTTATTTATTTTCTTATCAATATTTATCTTCAGACATCTGGGTTCTATAGAGAGCAGAAACAAAGCTGTCAAAACACAGGAAAAGAAAAAGCTGTTCACAAAAGACAACTGGAATCAGGCATGTCCAGAAATATCTCCAAATGCCCTAATCCCTTTTTACCTTTGCAGTGATGAGATTTTAGTGTACTTTAGAGAAAATATAGACTATCACTACGAACCTACAGTTGGAGAAACTTGTATATGGAACCTCAATCCCTGATTGCTCCTATTGCAGTTGTTGCTAAGAGTGTCATGTTCCCTTCATATCTTTTTTTTTTTTTATATTTTTTATTTTTTTTTTTATTTTATTCAGGAAAGGTCTGTTTCATTTCTGCTGTTTTCTAGCAGCACCTGTGGGTATTGGACATTTTCCCTTAGAAAGTAAGGAATTAGTCTTGCAAGGTACTTTTGTAATGTAGAGCTCTTACTAGTGACTGAAGGCCAAAGTCCCAGCCCTGTAAAGCTGCCTATATTGGCAGTTCAGGATTTCCCTAAACGAGTCATTCAAAGGCAGATATTATTATATTTGTAGCCTGGGATCCTCCTAAACTCAAAGTCACACCTAAGTAGATCTGAGTACGAGAAACATTCCCTTTCATCTGTATCTGCCTCAAAGATTACCCCAGATTCTATCAGACTGCCAGCTGGTGCAGAGATACATGATCCCGCCACACCCAGGCTTGAATAGAGCAAATCGTAGCACTTAGGAAAAAGAAAAAAGAAAAAGAAAAAAAATGAAAGAAAATAAAAAAGTGCTAAAAAAAAAAGCGCTAAATAATAATAATAATAATAAAAGACTCAAGGTGGTTTAGAATGCATTTACTCATCTGTTCAGAAAAAATATGGGCCATATTGTTCTCTCTGCACAGTCCTTCCACTGATTTCATAATCCATATGTGCTTTTGAAGAGTTTGCTGTGGTTTGTGATTGTCAGGTGAAAAGCAACTTTTCTTCAGAATCAGAATTCTCTCTACAGTGATTTTGCTTTTTCAGCTAATGTCAGTTTTCTCTCAGAATTTCATTTCCAGTTTCTTCATACGTTAGTAAAGTACAACTATGGGTACTTCAGCTGTAGCTTCGGCACTCTATGTTCCTTAAAAGTCTGATGCATGGAAAGCTGCTGAGATATAAATCCTCGTTCTATAGACTACTCGGTAATTTCCCTAGAAAAAAAGAGGGCAGAGTGCTCTAGACTTCACAAACACATTCAGAAATATTTTGGAAAAGATAACAATGAAACCTTCTTGGAAACACATTCCAGAATTCTCCCTAACAGAGAACTTTAAAAATACTATATTATAATCTGCTATATGAGTATTATTATTTTTTTTTTTTTCTGAAAATTTAGAGGTTTCCATGCAACTGGCACTCCAGTTTCTCACTGGCTCTGTCTATAATTTTGTAAACTTCTTGTGGATTCAGACGTGACTGTCCCAGGAATTTGCAGAGTGAAGGGCACTGAGAAGGGAGCACAGGCAGTGCTCATGTTTAGCTGCTGTGAAAGGCTCAGCAGGGCTCTTTGCTCCCTTCTTGTCTCAAGTGCAGAGAAACCAGCCAAGCAAAAGTCAAAAGTTCTTGGCTGTGATTCCCAGACTATTTTCAATAGGTTGATGTTATACTGTATTTTTCCTTTCATCTACAAAAAATGTCTTGCATTCGTACTTGTGGCTGTTCCAGCAATCCACCTTGTAAAAACTCACGCACTGCTGCATGAGGAGAGGTCTTCTCTAAAGACTGAACAGAGTCAAATAGAAGAAGTGATGAAAATGCATTTATTTGTCCCTCTTCACTTTTCCCCTTGGACAGAGGTGAATTTGTGTTAGCAATATGGTATGAGCTTTTATTTTTTTATTTATTTTTTTATTCTTTTCTTTTTAGTGCAGTACTGACTTTGCATTCAGAGCCAAAGCATGACACTACTCTCACAGTGCAGCAGAATTCCTGAAGCAACTCTAAGGTAATTGTAAATTGTGGAGACCTACATGTGGGTAGCTTGCTTTCCTATGAGAAGACCTAGATTCATGAATCTAAGAAATAAACATGTTAAAGATGGTAGATATTTAGGAAATACTTCGTCTCAAGAGACCTGAGAGGAAGGAAAGATGTGTAATTAAAGTAATGGTCAGAGAGGTTTTGGTTCTCATCTGTGTAACAGAGTTTTCGTGTGACTTTGAAAAGTCACTTCATTATATACTCTCTCTTTTCTCCACACTTCTTCACATAAAGGTGTTGAAAAAGTTGTTTTCAGAAAAAAAATGTGGTAAAAAAAGTGGTTGTGTGTGACAGGACAACCAAATTCTGTTGTCCTGCCAAAGCATGTAGCTCATTATGAGTCAGTAGTGTTATATACATGCCTCTGAATGGCAGAAATAAGGCCATGGTACTCATGTGGAAAGTGTTGCACTTCTAGGCTACAACTGGATAATCACTGCCAATTATTAAACCTAAAATTCTGAATTGCTCAGATATTTAGAGGACCCTTGATGTTCTTCCCATTTCCGTTATGGAGAGCTACTGGAGGTGGGTTGTGCACAGGAATAAACTTTACTATAAAATATGTATTCCTTACTTTTTCTGAGTGAATGCCACAGATACCTACATAAATGGTGCATAAAGCTTTCATGAATCAGGCCTCAGGCTAGATATTTAAGTGGTCCCCACTGTATTCACATACAAACAAATGCACAGTATATTAGAAATTGCAATAATAGAAAAATAGCTATAAAATATTAACATGATTTTACTTTTATTTTTATAGCTTCTTGTCATTTGACTTTTTTTTTTTTTTTTTTTTTTTTAATAATGAAAAAGTTGGTAAAATATTACAAGTCTGGATAGATGGTAGTGGTACTGGGCCAAAATTGAGAGGCATATATTCATTGATTACCCTGAAAGAAAGGGAGAAAATGTCTGAGTTTAGGTTATAGAATACAGTTTAGGTTAGAATACATTTCACATACAGTCCTCCTAGTTATCAATTAATTCAGCTTACTTCCTCATCAATTTTTCCCCCCTTGGTCCTGATGGTTTTATGACCTAGACCCAGGCGATACCCTTAGGCAGTCCATCTGATAATTGACACATTTTCTAACACAGTATAGTGATGCCCAAGTCAGTGCTTTCAGGCCGTGACTTCAGCTTATTGGAGACTGCAGCAGGGACTCCTTTTATCCCTCATACATCAGAATACACTGACAGCTCTCCCAGGCAGGGACAAGGCAGATCTCTCCCTCAGGAAAATGTATGCAAACACCTCCGGAACGTTGTACTGGTTGCTAGGCATCACACTGGTGACATCTTTATGATAAACATGGTATGCAGAAGAAGGCCTAATAAAAGAATAACAAATTATTACATCCAGAGGGCAATTTTACAAGATTAACTGGTGTAATAAATTACTGCTGTAGTCAGAATACTGTGTTACCTTTTAAGGTATTTCACAGCAGAGTCTAAATGAACCAGCCTATAAAAACACAGAATATCTCATAGAAAAAAATAAACCCATTCTTATATTTTTTTAATACCCATCATGATACCAATATGTGGTATTTGGCTTGCTGCATGGTAGCTTCAGCAAGTGCTTGCTGTAAAATAAGGCTATACATACACTTCATACCAAGATATCTATGTTCATCATTATTTTTCCCTGCTGCTGGACATTCAGTACCACTGCAATCTGCATAATATCAGTTTGAACAAAAGCCTGTAGCATTTTATTTATAGAACTATTTTCATAAATAAAACATTATAAAGAAAATGCCAGTAGCCAAATACCTTTCATACTAATTATTAAATATTTTGATTTTTTTTCCTGTTTCTGCATGCTTTTTTATACAGAAAGTCACCTCTCACATTCTCCCTCCCTCTCTCTCCTGTTCTATCTTACTTTTTCTCCTTCCTTCTTTAACTGTCTGTATGTTTCACAATTGTCCATTACTTACTTTCTCTATTTAATTTTAAGGCTTTATCTTTTACATTTAAAATAACATACCGCTTTTGTTTTAAAGACAGCTTCATGGAGGAAAAGGATCCCTCATCTGAACCCTAATTGAAGGAAGACCTGTGTGTTGTCATGTAATATTTTTATACCAAAATAGAAGTGAATTTTCATTTGTCAATGAATGAGATTTTTTTTTTTTTTTTTTTTTTTTTTTTCCCCAGCCAAAATCCCAAGATTTCCCACAACCCATAAAAGGCAGAGACTACATCTGGAGTTCAAAGGCCATGAATGTTCTGCAATTTATCACAAACTCTTCTATGTTACTCTAACATAGTACATTAACAGGATAACACAGCTTCATATTTATAAGCTGCAGCCCATTTGCAGCTGGTTATGAGATCATATTCTTGCAGTTCCACCAATCTGATATAAAATGCATTTATAACTGAAGCCACCAATCTCTTTACCTGCAAAAAGACATGATCTAGATTGAGCATTCACCCTGGTTTTAGTCAGATGTCCTCTGGAGTGGTGGTTTGCTCCAGTCCTCTTCTAGATTTGGATACATGCCTCACCTTTCTCTCTCCTGTGCTAAGGGTATAAGACTGTAGTCTGACATAAACCAGCAGCTCTAAAAAGCCCTTTTGTACAGCTGGTCAAAATTACTATTCCACTCCCTGTAGGAAAAGGATATTTCCAACAGGAATCTCAGTATCATGAGCTCCCTTGGTAGCTAAATCTTTACATGTATACAGAGCAGTGGTTTACTGGTGTGGTTGAAAAGGCTGCAGGATTGTAAATGGCAAACAGATAAGATGCAGAAATATTTGGAAAAGTGCCAAGAGGGTAGATCTGCTTGTGTGGTTACATGTATCCCCAGTCTGTACACTAATTAACAACTTGCTTTCCAGATTCCCTCCTATCCATCTGCATAAATGAACCAGAAATATGTATGTTTTCATTGGTGGGTTACCAGAGATCACACAAAAAAAGTGTCAGTCCTGTGTGTTGAACACAAAAACTCCTGAATTCCCAGCAATATGTGTGAAAGCAATGTCACAGCAGAAGGAATAATAAGTGATGCAAGATGGGGAAAAAAAAAAAAAACACACACACACAAATACAACAGAGGGAGGGGCTGAGCATGGTACATATCTTTCAAGGTACTGCTAAGAGGTGGCACTCATACATCATCGTTGATGGGGATCAAGTGGAAAGTTCAAAGCAAGCTCTTTTCCTTCATCAAACAAAACGATGCTGTCAATGGGTGGAGGCCATGGAGGAAGGCCAGGAGACAGCATGCTGTAGACAAAAATATGACACATAAGGGCTGAAATGAGAGTCTGAGCTGTGGGAAGAGACCAGCCAGGGCAGTGCCAAGGGAGGGAGAAAGGGGGAGAGCACAAGGGGCAGAAGACATGTGATCCAGAAAAGGCCTTGAAATGTAGGGATTAATTTGAACCCATGAACTTCATCAGACAATGTTCTTCAGTTTACGGATGGTTGAATGTATATATCCATTCAATCTGGTCAGAAGGTTATCAGCAGAATATGTACTATTTGTAGAAAAATGCAGAGAAAATGCAGATCACTGGTAGGTAAATGTTTGACCCAACATAGTTCCAAAGACAAAAAAGAAAAGTGTTTCTGAATGGTGGCAGCTTGTATTCTAACAAAATGTAAACAGTAAGGTAGTGTTGCTGGATGAAACCAAAATCCCATTAAAATAACTAAATGTAATTAAAAAGCAAACGAATTATACAAATACAAATAAAAATGCTTCTTTCTTTTTTTTTTTTTTTTTTTTTTTTTTTTAGAATTGTCTAGATAAACTATTCCACTGCTTCCTCTTTCTTTGCAGATTTTTAGTATGAAAGACTTATATTCATCTCTCAGTTCAGAACCAGGCATTTTCTGAAAACTAAAGAGCTCCTGAAGGATAAGAAAGATGATCAATATTTTTTAACTAATTAAGTGCAAGACTCAGTATACTTTATGTATGAAAAAAAATGCGATACATATAAAAAACAAATTTCGTGAGATATTTTCACAGAGTGTTCTAATAGATCACAGGCTTCACAAAAAGTTTATTCCTGCTCAGTTTGATGTAATAGTGAGTTATATTTCTAGAGGAGTGTTTTGTGTCCAAACACAGAAATACCTGCACTCAGAATTCAATGTTACTCTTCTGTGAAACTAACCAGATAAGTAAAACTCTAGCAATTTTCTCTGAAGAAACATTAAATAATTTATCCTTCTGTAAATATTTCCCTTGCTTTCGAAATCCAAACTGTAATTTTAGAAGTAATAGTTCTTTGGCTGCAATTATTTTAAGATATTCAGCATGTATATGTAATGCTGATTTGAGCAACAAAACAGTCTTAGATGCTTTTCATAGGTTTTATTTGATTAATTTGTTAAAAAAAGGGAGCACTGAATTAAGCCACTACCAGCAAAAGGAAAGCAGCTGGATGGAACAGCAAAATGTGTTGTTCATGGGGATGTGGCAAATTCAACTTTTTGCTAAATACACTGTACTTGGAACCTACTCCTAAAGAGGTATTTGCCCAGGACAGTTATCTGAATGATATAAGGGGGAGAATATTCTTCATAATCAACAACCATTCAAGGGAAAATTGCACTTGGGAAGAAAAGGTAGCTCATCAGAAGCTTGCTTATCAACTCTGCAGGCAGTTCCTTGTATGCAGAAGCTTCTGTATCAATGAACCCCAGACAAGATGTTTGGGAAGAAGCCAGTCCCTAACCCACATTGGATGCCTGTAGTTGAAAAACATAACCAATTAAATCAACTGCACTCTGCAATTAAACAACATGTAAATAGGAAAGATACTCAAAAGCAACTTCTGCTGAGATAAGTGGAAGCACTGAGTCAACATTGTTTCAGGATTTTCCTTTTCTATTGTTTATACATTTATGATTGTTTAAGAAAAAAAAAAAAAAAAAAAAAAGACATAACACATGACTGGCCACGTAGAATTGCCAAGATTTCATATCTGTTATTCAGAATTTTCTGTCTGTGCATTATAAAGAGGAAAAGAGAAGATCCAGCAAAGAGTCACTGCAGCCCTTTCTGCAGGAACCTTGATGTCAAGCAATAATTTGTGACCGAACATATCCAAAGATTCTCACAGATCCTATACATGTCTTATTAGTTGATCAAGCTATGGTGTTTTATGTCATTTTAATAGGCATCAAACCTTGATTTTGTTTTGCAGAAGTCATCTGAACTTTAGTTACCATACAGTGTCAGATCCATATCTATGAAAGAAAACAGAGGAGAAAATAAAAGTGCACAGAGCATGAATAGATAATATACAAATCTTCATACTATAAGTAACTAGGAAGTTACATATAACCAACTATTATTGTAAGACACTAGCTTTCTCAAAACACACTTAGTCACATGTTAATTGAGCCTGTCCTCAATGTAGTACAAATAGACCCATCTTGCAGATGCTACATCATAGTATCTCAAATTTCCACAAATACATACTGAAACTGGTATATAAATCTGCCACTTGGAAAATCTTCCTACTCCCATTAGCCTACTTACATCTGATCACTCTCATGTAAGATACAAGTTAGTCCTTTGAAATGAAGAATTGTATGATGCTTGCTTGAGCAAATCCAAGTTAATGGAGCTATTTTTAACTTTTGACTACCACTTTTATTTTGAGATTTTTGAAATGCTGAAGAGTTTTCTCCTACCTGCATTCCAACTGTCTTGCCTACCACTTAATTTCTTGCAGAATTTTACATATATGCTGTGGGAGGAAGAGAGCCTGAGCACAGATGTCATTTGGTCAGTGGCAGAAAAAAATATCCACTTGAAATGTACTCCTGGAGCACCACTGGGAAAAATAATTGCTGAATTGCTGGGTCCTTTCTACAGGATCGTCTAGAACCTTACCACTTGTACTCTACTATTCTGCCCTTCAGGGAAAACCAAAATCACTTTTTCACTAATATGATGACAGTGAGGCAAATCAGTCAGGTGAGTATGAAAAAAGGTAATTTAAACAGTTGATATTCCTTGCCTGAAATGCAGAAGTGGATTTTTTTTTTTTTTTTTTTTTTTTTGTGCTGATGTTTTTTTGTTTGTTTATTTTTCCTCAGAAGTGAATCAGAAATCAAGTTGGAATCCCTGGATCCAAGGCAACCCAGAGCAACATTTACTAACACGTGAATATCGTATTTCATGCGCCCAGCTTAATGATAATATTTTACACAGTGATATAACTGGGATTAATGAGTGTCTATTAGAACCAGCTTTCAGCTGCAATGGGCTGTGACAGTGACCAGTCGCTCTGCTTCAGGGCTCCTGAGCTGGCCTCCCTGCCCATCCTTCCTGGGGCCTCCTCTCACCCTGCCCATGCCCAGGACCTCACTTGAGCCCAGCCCGGAGCCCTCAGTTCCTGTCCAGGTGATGCCTGAAGAGTCTCTGGCCCTGTCCTCACTACCTTCTGGCTCACCGCGACAACCTTCATGGACTTCTCTGACTGACCTTGGACCTGGCCTGTGCCACTAGCTGTCTGGTGAAGGCCCCCTGATGCTCTGTACTGATGATGAACTTGAACAGACTGATTTGGCCACCCAGTCTGAGACACATTGAGGCAGTCACTTCCCGCTGTCTCACATAGATGAGTGCACACTGAAACTGGATTAGCACCAGTTAAATTGTTCAGTCTAGTGCAGGGGACAAGTGTGGGGTCAGGTGCTCCATCTGAAACTCAGGCTAGCTGAGCTCATTATCACCACAAAACTAATAACTTCAGTGTCAAAATCCTCTTCCACTATAACCATTATTTTCAAAAGTCCACTTTTCCTGTTTCTTTTATCCTATTTAGCAATAAAAGAATGGTGAGGCCCATAAAAGATATTCAAATAATGCTGTGACACTGCTTATTATTTTATAATTCTTACCTCTACTTGTGTCCCAGGTACTTCATATCTTTTTATCGTAATCAGTTTTTGCACTGCATTAATGTGTAATGTTATCTATATGTTATATATGTAGGAGGCATCTGCTATCAAGCATATCATTTTACCTGGTAGTTTTGTCAGATAGCTGAGCAAAAGGTTTCTGTTTGTTTGCTTGTTTGTTTCACCCTTTTAGGTTAGGAATTTGCAATCATTTTTTCAAAGTCTGATTAGAACATTCTATTTTCCAATTGGCCTAAGGGTAATGCATGGATGAGTCTGTCTCTGCTGAATGCTTCTTTCTTCAGAAATCCTACAGATTACACAGATGTGAAATGAAGTAGATTGTTCAAGTCTACTTTTCAGATTTCCATTGCAAGCAAAAATTTTTAACAAGAACTAGATTATGATATTGAAACAATGCATCAAATAAAGTTTGTTTTGGGCTATTTGCTAATTAGTCGCTGTGAGAATGTAAGAGTAATTTCCTAGAATCATTTTGAAGGGATCAAGAATGTCTGTAGTCATCTATTAGGAAATAAGGATCTGACAGCAGAATTTAAGGCAAACAAATTACACTGCTGCACACAGCATTTTATATTTTTTATATCATATATACAAATTTATTTTGAGAAATGGCTAGAAAGTACTACAGAATTTTATAAATTTCATTTTGTGGTTATGTTATGGCAGTGACTTCAAAACTCAAAACTTATGATTTTGGCAGTATGAAGATCAGTTTATACAGATTCATCAAAATAGGAAAATGGTAAAATTGGTTGGAAATTATTCAGAATAACCTTTTTTCCTTTGCTGGTTCACTTAAACATTCTGTGAGAATTAGGGTGATTTCTCAAGACACTAGGATACTCTTCAGAAAGGTAGGTGGTTCATTTTCCCTCTATGCAATTGGCTGGCTGACTGGCTGGCTGGTGGGAATCTCTTACCATCAAGAACTGAACTCTTCAGAAGCCCTTCTGGTGACAGATGGCCATAATGGCACCTGTTTCCTTACAGTTGGCACAGGTCACTTCCCAGGCACCTGTGTCCTTTAGCAACTGCTAGATTGTTTCATAGAACTAAAAGCCTGATATTGTGGGAGCAGTGTCTGCCACCTTCATTACTCCTTAGGCTCTCAGAGTTTCCAGGCCCCACATGCAAACACCAGATTAGCAGCAGACTCTGTGCTCCCAAGGTGATTTAGCAAAAGAAAAAATTGCCCTGAAGAAAATATTTCTGAAAACTTAGAAATTTTAATGGAGTTGCAATTCAATATTCTTGACAACTTTGTTTGTACTGATGATCCCTTTCATCAATAAAAACTTTGTGTTCTTCCTCAATTAATTAATTAAAACCAAACAAAGCAAGACAATAAATTTATGTATCTTAATAAATATTTTATGCATTGTAGAATTCAGTTATTTTAGACAAAGTTCATGGAAGAAACTGTCTTATATCACAATTTTAATGTTTATCACCAAATGTATAAATTAGTTTTAGCTACTGGGATTTAGTTATCTTAGAAAAATAACATGTATCATTAGTCTGAGGGTAATGAGTAACAAGTAAAAACATTACACAGCACTTCCATAGTTGCTGGAAGTTTGCAATAAACTTGAGAGGAAAAGATCTGATTGTAAATGATCGCAGGCAGGACCACAGAACCCACAGCTTCTTGTTTGGATACTAATATATAGCCTAGGAATGGAGTTAATGCTTCTGTTTGAGATCAGGCATCTTAAAATCATTTCATCCTTTTAAATTGCCATATGGAAAAAAAAATATCAATTTCCAACCAACTTCATGTGTACAATATGATACAGAAATTCTCTTCAGAGTCTGCTGGTTTATTCTCAAGCACAACAAAACTATGCAGGAACAACAGACCCAAGAACAGCTTTGCAAGATCAGCATCATCATTCTCTGGACAACATTAAGTAAAAGTATAAATCCAGAGAATCGGTGTGAAAGTGCCTCTGACCTCCTATTGGTGAGTTTTACAAAGCATCTGACTGAAACATTTGACCAGAATGTTCTGCAAAATTTGTCCCATTTATCAAACAGTCAGAATATTCAAATTACATTATGAATGTAACTTGAAACAGAATAAGCTAACGTCTGACAAAGAAGTTGAAGGAGTATTTTATCTGTAAGCTGTCCTCCCCAGCCATTTTATGGTGTGTCTCTACAGTATCCATCAGAAGCATCTGTTATTAGCTGCGCTGGAGCACTCAGGAATGGAATAAATGGACACTTGTCAAAATCAGAGTGGTAACACCTATGGTACGTGACATCACTATGACAAAAGAAGTTATCACTTGCATTTATTGTCCTCCTGGCTGTGGGAGCATGTGATTGTCCTGCAAAATCATTTTATTCAGCTTGCATAGTTCAGATGCATGAAACCATCTCTTTTTTTCTTAGTAGCAAGAGTTTGAAACACCTACTCTGGGAGCTAGTGCATTCTATGAAGCCATTCTTTTCTTGCCTTTGTAGCTCCTATTGTAGCTCCTAGGACAGTTTTTTTTTTTTTTTTTTTTTTTTTTTTCTCCCCAGACAAAGTCAAACATCTAAGTTCCTGTTGTATGGGAATCACTTCTTTTCTTATGCACCAGTACTAGGGCTCAGCCCAGTGTCGGACTCAGCACAGCCTGTCACAATGGAGACAGAGGTTAAACAAGGAGGTTTATTCAGTTCTGTTGGGGAAGAAACACATCCATTAACAACGTAAGGGTTTAAAGCAGTCAAAAGGCCCATTTCAAGAATAAGAGTGTCAGTTTTCACAATATTGAACTCGGCAGGTACACAAAGAGTGTCATGTGTCACCAGTGCAATACGATAGCCAAGCACAGGGGTTGCTTCCTTCAAGTCTCCTAAAGTAGTTCAGGCTTCAGACCCTTTGAAAATATTGCAGATGCAGGCAGAATTGACACAACTGAGCCACTGCCTTGCGAAATGTGAGTAGTTCAGTAAAGTGAAGCTGTCCTCCAGGGAAAGAGTGTCCCAGAGTGCAAGTGCCATTGTAGAAACTTATTTCAGGAACAAAATAAGCTAAGCTGCATTTATCTACACTCAATTCTGAGTCTGGGAGAGGAGGACTAGGAGTCAATCACAATAATTTCAGTGAATCAAAAGCTGTATTTCAATTTGCAAGGCTCTTAAAAACATTTGTGGCAAATGACTTGTGGGCCACTGGTATGCATTTGTTTCAAGCTTAAAAGAAATTTCTTTCAGAGCAGATGCAGAAACACAATAGTAACCACCATAGCAAACCTCATCTGTGAAACCTTGAATGGCAAGAGAGACAGAGAAAGGAAAATTAGGAAGAGATTGGGAAAAAAAATAATGGGAGAGGAGAAAGAAACGGTGAGAACAAAGATGACAGGTAAGGGAAGAGGGAGGAAGAAAAGAAGGGACAATGAAAAGGAGGGGATTTAGGACAAGGAGAATCCTCAGCAATGCATTTCATATTAAATCCTTAGTTACTTATTTTGAAAGACTGTGGCGATTGTGATACAACTTGTTGAATATTCTCTTCACTGATCAAGAATTTATTTCAGGCAGATTTTTTTTTGATTGGATTTATTATTCTACTTAAAAAGAAAACCAAAACAACAATAACAACAAAACAGAAAATAACCACCAACCCTGATAACTGTGTTTTGAAGCACTTTTCACATTAGCATCGGTCAGTCTTGAATTTATTGCAAAGAATTTCAGTTTAAGCAGTAATCAGTAAATCCCCCAAAATACTGAATGTCAAGAAAGTGTCCAGAAAGTTAAATCATAAAATCATAGAATCATAGAATATCCCAAGTTGGAAGGACCCATAAGGATCATTGAGTCTAACTCCTGGCTCTACACAGGTCTACACAAAAATTCAGACCATATGACTAAGAGCATAGTCCAAACACTTCTTAAACTCTGACAGGCTTGCTGCCATGAGTACATCCCTGGGATACAGTTGGCCCTCCTGGCTGCCAGGGCACACTGCTGAGTCATATACAGCTTGCTATCAACCAGAACTCCCAGATTCCTCTCTGCGGGAATGCTCTCTAGCATCTTGTCCCCCAGTCTCTACATATAGCCAGGGTTGCGCCTTCCTATGTGCAGGACCCAGCACTTGCTCTTGTTAAACTTAATGCGGTAGGTGATTGCCCATCTCTCCAATCCATCCAGATCCCTCTGGCCTTTCCATACTCAGCAGAGTCAACAACTTCTACCTGTTTAGTATCATCAGAAAACTTACTCAAAATACCTTCTAGTCCTACATACAAATTGTTTATGAAAACATTGAAAAGAACTGGCCCTAAAACGGAGCGTTGGGGACTCCACTGGTGACTGGTCACCACCCTGATGCGGCCCAATTTACCATAACCCTTTGAGCTGTACCCATCAGCCAATTGTTCACCCATCATATGATGTTTTTGTCTAGCTGTATGTTGGACATTTTGTCCACTAGGATACTATGAGAAACCGTAACAAAAGCTTTACTGAAATCCAAAAAGATTACATCAATTGGTTTCCCTTGATCAACTAGATGGGTGATCTTATCATAAAAACAATTCAGATTTATTAAACAGGACCTACCCCTCGTGAACCCATGTTGGCTGTGACCTATGACTGCATTGTCCCCCAGGTGCGCTTCAATAACTCCCAGGATAATCTCCATAATTTTACCAGGCACTGATGTGAGAGTGACAGGCCTGTAGTTAACAGGGTCTTCTTTCTTGCTCTTGTCACAACATTTTTGCCACATTTGCCAGCTTCCAGTCAACTGGGACTTCTCCAGATTCCCAAGAGCGTTGAAAAATAATTTAAAGAGGTCCCACAATGAAGTCAGCCAGCTCTCTAAGCACTCTGGGATGAATCCCATCCAGACCCATGGACTTGTATGGATCCAGGTGGAGCAGCAAATCCTACGCATGTTCAGGGTTGGCTGTGAGTTTATCACAGTCCTCCAGCTCAGGGCACTTGGGGTCATAAAGCCCATCATTGGGGTTGAAGACAGAGGCAAAGAAGTCATTTAACGTCTCTGCTTTGCCTATGTCTTTGTTTCTGAGGTGACAACCCCCATTAAGCAGTGGACCTGTGTTTTCTCTGGTCCTCCTTTTTTGTTCATTTATTTTAAAAAGCCCTTTTTATTGTCTCCCACAGATCTGGCCAGTTTCAACTGTAATTGGGCTTTGGCTACACAAAGCTGAACAGCATCCTGTAGTCCTTCAATGTTGCCTGACACTGCTTCCAGCAGCCATACACTTCCTTGTTGTGCCTAAGCTCCAGAAGAAGATCCCTGGTCAGCCAAGCTGGCTTTCTGTCCCACTTGCTTGACTTCTGATATTTTGGAATTGCCTGATCCTGTGCTCTTAGTCAGTGCTAAAAGACTGACCAGCACAGATGGATGCCAACACCTTCAAAAGCAATTTCCCAGGGGAGCTCACTAACTAGTTCCCCGAGCAGCCTGAATTCTGCTCTCCCCATATCCAAAGCTGAAGTTTTGGTGGCAATTTTTCTCCTGTCACCAAAAATTTTAAACTCAACCACTTCATCATCACTATGACCAAGACAGCCATCAATTGCCACATCCCCCACAAGACCCTCTCTGTTCTCCAGCAACAGATCTAGGAGGGCACCTTTCCTAGATGGCTTCCTTAGCACCTGAACCAAGAAGTTGTCAATGAGATGCTTTATGGACCTCCTGGACCTGCTCGTGTTGGCTGTGTGGTAAACCCAGTTGATGTCTGGCAAGCTGAAGTCCCCAAGGGCAGTTGATCTCAAAGTATCTCTTAGTTCCTCAAAGAATAATTCACCATCCTGGCCGGGTGGTCTGTAATAAGACTCCCACGACGACATCCCCTTTATTTGTTTGTCCCTTAATCCTTAATCAGAGGCTCTCTTCTTTGCCATCACCAACTGCAAGCTCCACACAGTCCACCCCCCTTTACATACAGCACTAACCCCCTGCCTCGCCTGCCCTGCATGTCCCTCCCAAGGAGCCTGTAACCATCTATTGTAACATACCAGGCACAGGACTTATCCCACCAGGTTTCACTTATGCCAATGATATCATAGCCCTGAGATTGGGCCAAGACTTCTAGCTCCTCTAGTTCATTCCTCATGCTGCGTGCATTGGTATAGAAGCACATCAAATATGCCTCATTGTACACAGCACCTCGTGGAGATCGGAAGACCTCACTAGCACACAGTTCCTCTGATTCTTGCATGCCATCCCTTAGCTTATCACTGACGGGCCTGGTTTTATCCCTTTCCCATTTCAACTCTAGTTTAAAGCCCTGTCTATCAGCCCTGACAACTCCTGGTCAAAAATCCCTTCTCTCCTCTGAGAGAGGTGCATCCCATCTGGTGCCAGCAGGCCTGGTGTCATGTAAACCTTCCCGTGATCAACAAACCCAAAGTTCTGCCAGTGGCACCAGTCTCAGAGCCACGTATTGATGAGACGTGTCTGCCTGTCAACATTGATCCCTCCTATTGGAAGGACAGAGGCAAACACAATCTGTGCCCCATATCCTTTAACCAGTCACCCCAAAGCCCTAAAGTCCCCTTTGATTGTCCTTGGATTTCTCCTTGCTACCTCATCATTACCAACTTGAAAAAGCAGTAATGGGTAGTAGTCAGAGGGCCGTATCAGGAGAGCGACTTTTCTTGCAATGTCTCTTATCCAAGCTCCAGGAAGCCAGCAGGGTTTCCTGTGGGTTGGGTCCAGATGGCAAATCAGGTCCTCTGTGAGGGCCTCCCTTTCAGAAGGGAGTCCCCTATGATGATAAACCTTCTTTCTTTCTTGATCGAAGATGTAGTAATTCCAGGGGTAGGTTTTCTTGCCTTAGGCACCTCTTCCAACTAGGATGGGCTTTCTTCTACATCACCGTTTGCTTGATTGTCAAGTTCTAGGGCCTCATACCTGTTGTGTAAGGTTATCCAGGAAGGTGAGGTAGGCAGAGATGGGGCTCACCTACCACCCGGAGCAGAAACCTTCCTTTTTGCCACCCATGGCCTAGGTCCTCTCCTACTGCCTGGTGGGATGGGGGAACTTTTGTCTCTTGGGTAGTAGCTGCCTGGTGGGATAGGGGAACCTTAGTTTCTCGTGTGGTGGCTGGCTCATGAGTCTGTCTCAGAGAAGGCAGAGTATGCTTCCACCAGTCAATTTCCCTCTCTGACTCCCTGATGCTCCTCAGCCTGCTCACCTCCTCCTGAAGCTCTGCCACCAGGCTGAGCAGTTCTTCAGCCTGGGCACACCTCCACCAGGCATACCGACCGCTGCTGTTATCAGACACTGACAGAAGACTCAGGCACACCCTGCAGCCCAAGACCTGGACGGCCATGTGTTTCCCCGAGACCTCTGCTTGGGTAGCCACATTGGAAACTCTGACAAGAGATGGAGAGGCCCCAGCTTTCGGCCAGGTGGATGTCATGGCTGGGCTCTTCACAACCAGGTTATAACCACCATTGGAAAACAGCCGTGAGAGCGCCCTCCCTCCGTGAACTGTCGTGCAAACTTCCGCACCACACCCTAACTGCCACACCATGCCCTGTTTGCCCATCCTGCTCACCACACTCCTAGTCACTCACGCTCCCTAGGGACTGGCAATGTACAGCAGGGGGACTGCTGGCTCCACCCGCGCCTTGTCAGCCAACCTCGCGAGGGCTGCCCTTCCTTTTCTGAGCTTCGTGCAGCCTGTTAGTTCTGTATTTTTAAATATCATCAAAACACAAAGTTTATCTGTCTTCACTTGACCTTCCTTCTCTGGTATATGCACCTCCATATGTGTTACTACCTCCCTTCCACAATCTATACACCTACACTGCCTATAAATTTAAGAAATATTTCCACTTTTCTTGATAAATCCACCAACTGCAAAGGTTCACACTCCATGTGTTCTCACTAAAGGTATGTGTGCATGTATGTGCACAGAGGCACCCCATCACACATAACCGATAGGATCATTGTGTGGTCTGAGCTCGCTTGATGAATCAGGGCTGGGGTAACTGTGCTACCATGAACTATTAGGCTGCCATTTGTTCATATCAGAATGAATATCTGAGGTTGTTTTATACATATATATGCATTTTATGAGAGCCCTTTAAATCTAGCATGTAAATTATTTCAGATCAGACTTTGAAAAGTAGTTCCCATGACTAGGGTCAATGAACTCTTTTCCCCTTAACATATTTGAATAAAATTGTCAGTGGTGCTGATGACTTCTAAAAATGCAACCAATGTCATTAGGCTGTTAAATAGGAACTCTTTGGTGCTGAGCTCTTTTTGAAATCTCTTCCAAAAACACATCTGTATTTCACTGTTGCCCTTGTTTTATTTTTGATCCTGCTGTCAGTGAATAGCATCATTATCACTCTACTCATACCAAAGCATTTTCATATTTTCTATGTTTTGATTAGAATATATTTGGCTTAATTAGAAATGTGAAATCAGGATGGATGATAGCAACCCTGGAACCACACTTCAAACGCTGTTACAGGCATTTCAGGAAGGGGTCAGAGAAATAAACTATAGCTCATTAGCCTGAGGCTACGAGTGATCTACCAACCATACAGAAAATTGGCAGCCCTTCTGTCTTTTGTCCTCAAGGAGCCTGTGTATTAAACTAATTGTTAAATATAGCAAACAGACTGGCAGTCCAGTCAGACTATTTTTTGCACATGTAAAATAATGGGGTTATTTGGATTTCATTGAAATGCTATCCATATATGTTTTACAAATGTGCAAGCATTTACACGATTCAGAGAAAATCTTCAACACTGGCCTGAGATTCTAAAGGTGCCTCTATAGAGTAAACTGCTTAGTTAGAGAGAAATATATATATGTGTGTGTGTATAAATATATATACAAATTTATAAAGAAAAATATATTAAAATGCATATGTAAAGACTGTTTTTTATGGCTAATTCCCTGTAAGTCCAGAGTTGTTTTGTTATATGATAACATTTAAGAAGCATGCTCAAATGTTTAGAATATTAGTGAAAAATCTTATTGTGTATATTATTCTGTGCTACACTTCTCTAATCCATGTGCATATAGGTATAAAGACTGTGACACGCTTCTCACTTCTAAAATCATAGTGTTTGTAGTTAAAAGCTCTTATTATGGTCAAAAATTGCTGAGTGAGGTATGTTTAATGCTAACTGATACCGTTCCTTTCTGTTTGCATTAAAAACTGGTGAGGCAGCACAATGACTGTTGGTAACAATGAAAATGACGATTCTATTTCACGATTTGAATTTTTAGATTATACCAATCCACTGTCCACATGCTTTTTGAGATATAATCTAAAATTACCATAACAACTATATGCACAGAGAATATTGCTATAAAAATAAATTGAAAACATTGTATAAAACAATCTGTGACTGGAAAAGAATGGGGACGATGGTGGTGGTAGAATAAGAAAAATAGGGGAATTAATTTTACCGAACTTTACTTACAGAAAAGTAAAGTCTATAGTCTTATTTAGTTATCTATTTTCCTTCATATCCTAATTAAAAAAAAAAAAAAAAAAAAAAAAGTTTCAATGTACTGTTTTTCCCTGCAATAGATATGACGAGGCACTGAAATCTGTCTAAATTATTTAATTTTATTGTTTGTAGCATATTGGCACACACACACACAGATCTATGTGAAGTAGAAACTACTGATAGCTTCTATGCATAAATTTCAGAAGAACTGTTCTTTGCAGGAGATATTTACAACCCTCCAGTCACAGTCCCAAATTTCTAGAATCAGTATCTTAGGGACATTTCTTACATTAAAGAGTATTTTCAATATTGTATAACTTAAGATAGGTAACTTGAATTATTTACTGTTCTTTCAGATCCTTAAAACATTTCTAAAAATCAGATCATGAATCTGAGCATGAATCCTTGCTTTTTTTTTCCAACTCTAATTTAGACTTTTAGTAGTCTTTTTATTTAAAAAAAAAAAAAAAGTAGTTGGCTTTAAGTGATGAAACAGAAGAATTGTTAGTGTTTAAACAATGTTATACAAACAAATTGAAAACAACACCCACAGATCATATGCATGCAGCAGAGATAAAATGATTACAGGATTTAATAAGTTTGTATTTCTTTGCATTATACTATTGAGGAAAAGTGTTGATTTTAGTAGTATTATTCATGTGTTTAAACATATGCATATGCTTTACTGAGTCAAGCACGCAATGATCAGAGCTAGCAGGACTGAGCTTTTGTTACTTACTTTGTCATTCCTCCCCTCCCACCAAGCAAAAGAAACTTTAAGCCCTCTGTGGTTGTTTCCAGTATTTGTCAAAGACCTGCTTCCATTCCAGAGGAGTACTTGCTGCTTCAGTGTATGGCATATCCAATGATCACACACAAACAGGCGGTGCCATGCATCTGATTGTATTCCAAATAGCTAAATCATGGTTGAAACCAAATCAAAGGCAAACTTTCACTGTCCTTAATAACTGAAGAATTCAGATTTAAGTAGAATCAGTTGGCAAATAGCAGCAAGGGAGGTTGCTGTCACATTCTCTTCTATCCTTACTCGTGTTAGAAGTTTATCTTTAATGTATTTTCCTTTTTATTTTTAATGGGAAAAACACATCCATATGATAGAGATGATGAGATATAGTTGTGGTTTGAGTTGTGAATAATCTAATTCAAGTTCTGAATTATCTTCATTTAAATCTTTCCAAGATTAAGATATAAAGCAAACTAGATTATTGATTCAAAGTCAGAATTCTTTTTAATTGTTCTTAGAAAAATTCTATAGTAGTTACAGTAAAGGTTCATTATGTTTTGTTTTGCTTTGTTTCATTTTCCTTTGACTATCATGTAGTCCTAAACTGAAGCTGACATTAACAAACAGACAAGCTAAGCAGTCATATGACTATGAAATGTTGTCCCAAATATTTATCTGTGCTTTTTTGTTTCTCTTAACTTAGTATATGACAAGGTGTTTTGAGAAAACACATAAAGCAGATGGTAAAGGGAAAGCTGTCAAACATAGAGTCTATTATTTTCAAATTCACAGTCTTTCTATAAAACACTGATAAAACTAAAGCGTGGCTTAATATCAGGTGGGTTTAAAGAAGTCTCCTTATACATTAGCTAACTATTACTTGCACTTAACAAAACAGAGATTACACACAACAATAAATGAAATGGAAAATGGCATTTTAAAGAGCAGAAACAGCCTTTCAAGATCAGTATAATTTTCCCATGAGCTACAATCATATAGGCAAATTCTAACATTCCTTTTCTTAATGCAGACAAGGCTGCTTAGGTCCAGAGTCACCAAAGTATTTAAAATTCCTTGATCAGTTAGGGTCATCAAAAGGAAAAGATAACATAGCCAGAATTCTCTAACATGATGTTTTAATCCAAGCTGAGACTTATGGGTGCTTGTAAAGTAATATTAAACAACATAAGCTGTATTTAGAAAACCCAAAAGCCAAGAAAATGGCCCAGAAATAATACACTCAAATGCACATCAAAGATCTGCTTCTTCCACAGACCAATCAAGATGTAGTCTGCGTTATCTTCAATTGATTTTATACCAGCATTAAGACAGAAGCACAGTAAGAAGTCATTGAAAGTCTTCACTATATATAAAAATAACTTTTCCATAAATGAAACTCTTCCAGACACTTAATAAAAACATTTTATTTTCCTTCCTTCCTTCCTTCCTTCCTTCCTTCCTTCCTTCCTTCCTTCCTTCCTTCCTCCCCAGTATCATCAAACATACAACTCAAAGACAACTTTTTGCCCTGTAAAAGCTTTTGGTCTCCTGTGAAACAGTTCTGAACCTTCCAAGAACACTGTAATGCATCAAGCAGGATGTTATTATAAGTTCTCTGTAAGTTCAACTCTGCAAATTCAAGGCAAAACAAACTCTCTCTTTTTTTTTTTTTTTTTTTTTTTTCTTTTAACTGAAAGAAGTATACAAGGACTCTGCATACACAGAAATACATCAGAGTAAAAGCATGCCATTTTCATGGTAATGTAAGTGGAATTAATGTTACTAAAGGTCTTAGCCTGTTACAATGGACCATTTAAATCACAAGACTGTTGTAAAAATGCATGTGTTAGAGTTATGTTTTCATTTATATCATTTTAAATGGATAATAACAGCACTGTAGTTTGTTGAATGAATATTGTAACTAAGAGAAGTTTCAAGTCCATCTTCTTTATAAAATCACAAAACTAAACCTGTTGCAAACTGTTAATTATTGATTGCTTCTCCTGGCATCAGTTTAGACAGATGGAAAGGTTTGGTAAACCCTGATGCTATCATGTAGTTTGCTTCTTATTTCATCTATATCCCTCCCTCAGAGTGCAATAGAAACAATTAACCAGATTTCAATTAACTGCTTGAAAAATCACGTTTTTTTTTTTTTTTTTTTTTTTTTTTTTTTTTTTTTTTTT
>NC_048894.1:128034401-128048099 GCF_011077185.1 Oxyura jamaicensis | reverse complement strand
CCCCCCCCCCCCCCCCCCCCCCCCCCCCCCCCGGCAAGGAAACCTGAACCCATAGTGTATGTAAGGCAAAGGAGTACCTATGAGAAAGTGTTGGTCCATTTTGCCCTATCCCCCCCCCCCCCCCCTTTTTTTTTTAAAAAAAAAAAAACAAAAAAAATTAAAAAAAAAGGTAACACTGTGGGTTGAATCAGTTAAAAAAATAGGATTCGCCATAGGTCTGTAATTCAAGTCAACTCTAGCCTTAGGGAAGTCTGTTTTTACAACCAGATCATTCTGTCTACTGAGCCAGGCATGAGTTTTTATTTTTGTTTTGTTTAGCTGATGCATGTGAGTTGTGTATATATATCTGATGTGAAACTTAGACATTTTTGACATTGCAGACCATAACACTATATACTGTCAAGCATCATCATCATATAATACATAGGTTGTTGAATGGCAATGGACTTGAATTGTGGCTGACATAGAATCATCAATCTAATTTTCACCTTATTATTACAATTTGTACTGCAGGCCAAAGCACAGCCCACTTTATACCTTCTCTCTTCTATCCTATGTACTTGCAATGGATTTTTTAAATCACATGGATTGTAATGTTTGCCTCGTTATTTACTGCTTACTGTCCTGGAAGACAGGTCCATATTTGAGAAGCAATTAATGTTCAGAACCATTGTTAGATGTCTTCCTGAGTCTTTTCCAGAATATCTTAGCAGGTTTTCATCTGAAACATACTGGTCTGGTCGGACCAGACAGATTTTACTACAGTGAATCGATGCACAAATGGCTGTCCATGCACAAAGCAGAAAGCACAAAATCATACTGTATTCACAAAGGAAAATCATTCAACACTGTCTCACAGCCATAATTCCAAAACATAGTCTGTGTGCTGAAAAACTCTTGGACATCACTAAGTGGTGGCTGAAGTATTTTATTTAGAAGTGAGTGGTTCCCATTGGCAAAAGATAGGAAGACCAAAGTTTCTGTGTCCAATAGAGATTATTAGTTGAAGAGTACATATTTAGACTAATGCTATAGGTAATTTGGAGGTGAAACCAAATAAATGTACTCAAGATATTTTCTGAAGAAATCAAACCACCTGAAATATCACCAGGTGGAATTTGAGGTGTATGATTTTTAAATTCATTCCACCATTATTTGCATCAGACTAATATATGATTTGAATTTCTGACCGAAAGAGAAAAAGATTAACATTCTTTAGTAAACAGCAAAAAAAAAAAAGTGGAAAGACTGTGTTCATGTATACATAAGATATGAGAAGTTCAGTTTAGGTCATGGTAACTGAGGATAAAATTTTAGAGCTGTCAATTCACCTCTTTACAGCTCAGTTTTCTCATCTTTAAACTGGGGGTAGTGAGTGGTATTTAGCTCATGACAAACAAAAAAAAAGAGTTTTTCATGTCTTCAGTATGAGCAGTCAGGTATATATAAATGATTACCTCATTTTTATGGTATCTGAAGCTAAGAAATCCATCAGTAAGTTGAAAATACTGAAAAGTATTTGTTTCTGGCAAATTCTTGTAGTGATCATGGAAGTACAATATGATTGCTCCCTGTGATTTTTCAAATATTTTACCTTTCTTAGATGACAAACTGTTTTCTTGCTTCTCTGGTTCTTGCTTCATCATTTAAGACATGTTCCATATTCATTGTAGTGTTGCCTAAATTTCTTTTCTCAGGCCATTTATGATAACTTTCATGGGTTTAGGTATAAAGCAGAACAAAATGGTGGTTGATTTTTTTTTTTTTTTTAAATAAGTTACACTGAATTTGAAATAGAGAGGACAGAGAAAACATGTTTTTGCTAGTAAACTGTGCAAACATGACATGGAAATCATAGAGGGAGTTTGCAGACTGGATGTAATACCAACGTATCTTTTTTTTTTTTTTTTTTGTTACAAAGTGTGTTATGTCACCAGAGGGACACTTTAAAATGAAATCTTTCAAAGTTTTCAGATATTTCAGTGGCATGCACATTTATAGCTAGCAATTAAACACAGAAATTATGGATAGAATGCAATTGGAAGTGAAAATCTAAAAAGTCTGCACTGATCTAAGAAGACAGCCTGATGCAAAGCATCATCTCCCAAAGGCCCTTCTGTCTATGTAGTTTTGAAACATACACTAAACCAGCTGCCAAACCTGGCTTTTAAATGGAAGCTACAAAAAAGGTGTTCTGCATTTTCAGTGCATGCCTCTTTACAAAGGAAAGAAACACTGTCTGGCTGCCATATAGGTAAGCAAAGGGAGCCAGCTTGCAAGTGATTAGAATAATGAAACTGGAAAGGATTAGCCACATTATCCAAACATGAAGCAATAGGCTAGTCAAACTAATCCCCAAGGAACAGTTAAAGGAAACAAATGACATGATAGACATAGGGTTACTTCTCAGTAAGATAGCATTAGAGCATGTGGTACTTGCAGTCATGTTCTGGTCACATGTTTTCTAAAAGCGTATGCAAGCAGGGAGAAGGTAAGCCGATGTGTCTGGAAGACAATATTGAGCTAGTATTATTTCAGATTCTGCATGTCTTATCTGACTTTTAAAAATAATTAAAGTGTTATTAGACTGACTGATATCAATGGAACATCCACATCCTGTGGAGCCCTTAATTGCAGGAAAAGAAGGGTAATGATCCAGGTTTTAATATGACTGTGTCTATTGTGCCTTGTTGGATGGATTCATTATGCAGTGAGTGAACATTTTTTTTTCCTCATTATTTAATTATTTTGGAAATGTAAGAAGTAATTCGAGTGCGGATCACAATGTTTATATTTTAGTAGGATAATTTAGCCCCATATATGTATATATGGGGCTATATATATATGTTATATATATATATAAAATCATGTTTGGAAATGATGTCCCAGTCCTTTATTAATACGTTAGATTTCTATCTATTCACAAAAGTTTCTAGACCTATTAACATTAAAAACAGATTTTAAGAAAACATGTACATTATATTTATAGAAGACCTGCTCCAAAGTCTGGAGTCAGAGTCCTTCCAAACCCATACTTATGCTATAACTGGAAAAGCACAATGAGTGTAAGGGATCCATTCTTGCTGAAACTACCAAGCATACACAGAAGGACCTAGATCAAGGGCAAAACAAAAACTAAGTGGCTGCTAATTATCCTTTTGATGACTTCAGGCTGCACTGCATGTAGAGGCTTTTTCCTGGAAAGAGCTTTCGCAAAACTACTGTCCTATACACAACATGGAACTTGCCTGAAACAGCTCACACATATTCACGTAGGTGAGCCCACATGGCCATCTTTTTATTCCATCAATACAAGCATGCGGGATGTCCTGTCTTGACTGCAGAAGGGAGTTTTAGGGAAAGTGGATACTAAGTAATACGTTGTACCAGAGATGGCTCAGTCCTGTGCAATGTCTCTGCTACGTGATTCACAGGGCTATCAGTGGATAATTATGAATTAATCTGCCTACAAAGTTTCTTCTTACCCATGATCCATTAGTTGCTGGCTTCCACACTGAAGCTTGAGGGTACGCAATCCTACATTTTTGTCTCAGGTTCAATGTGGTGCTGAGTATTCTCATTGTTCATATTCAGATCTCACCATGTTAGAGATCCAGAAATCAATTAGTTTTGATAACATCCTTTCACAATGATTTCCCCAGATTAATTGCATGTGCTATCCAAAACAGTATTTCCTTTCACTTTTTATCAGCTGTTTGATAGAAGTATTTTTGTAACCTCTTTAGAAGAGCTGAGTTTGGGAAGAGCTTATCAGGTTTCTGAAGGAGTGTAATCATCCATTCCTTACCAAGTGATATATTAGATCATTTATTTGTGGTAAGACAGACATTTCAATAGTGCTTATTGTTTCCCATAATGAAAGGTTTAAATCTTCCTTTAGGTTCCTCTGAAATTTAATTTTTGTTGATGGAGACAAGCCAGTTTGTGAAGGATTTTTTTTTTTTTTTTTTTTTTTTTTTTGATGTCAGGGCTTCAGAAATCCCAAACTATTAATTAAATTTTTCCATTCTATAACTCTATGTTGTGAAAAAAAGGAGATGGAGGAAATCAAGTACAATAGAAGCTTTCACACACCTCACCTTTAAAAACAATAAATTCCTTCCCTTTAGCAAGTTTATTTATTGAGCTGTTATTTAGTCACTGAAAAGGGATTTTGTCATACACTCTACACCACTCATGAAAACTGCATCCTATTGTATTTCTGTATTTGCATTTTGCAGAAGTGCACAATACAAGTGACAAATTTATCTTCTTGGCCAAATTAACCCCAGAAATGCCCCTTCTACATGGGAACTCAGGTTCTATGAGTAGTGTGTACTTCAAGTCTGGGTGACTTATGTGTGAATTTCCTTCTAGCTACCAAGTAGTTGCTTTTTAGAGTATAACTTACCATTATTAAGAAGATTGCCATGTCAGCAAAATGCATTGATTGTTGGTACAATGTATTTATATTTCATCCAAACTGCTAATATCGTTGGTAAGTAGTAGCAAAAGACAATATACAGCAGTGTATGCTTAGATAACACTCATACTATCAAAGAGTGCAACTTCCATTGTTGTAACACTGTACTTGTTTCCTTCTGGTCAGTTTTCAGTCCAAGAAAATCTGTGCTTTCTCATCTCATTTACAATGCATTACAAGGCCATGGACAAAGACTTGAACAAATTTTCTCTTAGGAAAATCAATAATGATTTATGATATCTGACTTCAAAAAATGTTGCTTCATAAAAATGATAGACAATGGCGCACTAATCTACCAAGATGACTCTGGGTTCCAGTTCACCTTTAATATTGTTTCCAGCAGCTAAAGCACTGTATGGCAAAATGTCTTTCAGTTCTCTAGAGCAGTCATCTCATTTTTCAAATACACCAAATTCATCAGCAAGCTGGCAATTTCACAATGTGTGTTATGAATAGGAAATTATTCAAAAAATATTGCTGGAATGTTCAGAAACTGCTACTCATTCAGCTGTGCTAATGGCTCAGATCCTGGAAGGCAAAGTAGCTTGACTCCAAAACTTTAAAAAGAAATCTAATGATACATAAACTAATCTCATGATTTGGAGGCACAAACCGTGATTTTTACACCATTCAGTCTGGCAGTACTGCCATTGGCAGAGCATAATGGGCAAGGGAGCAGGTGTTTAGGAAGATTGCAAACAGCAACACTTTTTTCTTCCACCTGAAAGGAGAGTGCTTTATTCAGAGAAGACTACCAGGGTAGTTCCTCATAAAATTTCATAAAAGTTTTTATTCCCTAAAGAACTGCTTCTATTCACGATTCAGTACTGGGGATGAATGAGTCGTTGCTGCCCACAAACTGCAGCAAAGGAGGACCAGGAAATTCATTCATGAGTTACCTCCACTAAAAACCTTGCCACAAGTACCTTGGCCCACAAATATGTACATCTGTGTCTGCCTGCACGTAAATCCTTATTAGCATCTACATGACCCAGCTTGAGTCTTTATAGCTGTTTTTCCCAGGACTGAATTCCATCCTCTCCATGCCCTCTCTCATTTTCTATTTTCCTCAATTTGACATTGTGATATATGTAGGGGTGAACTAGCTAGCTGCACACAAACAAATGGAAAAGGCTTGAAATACATGAATAATTTGCCTACTCACAGAATCATTTTGATAGAATTATTTAATTTGCTGGATTCACACCCACTTCTAACCAGTTCTATTCTGTGTTACTGAAGTACTCTTGGCACCTCAATGTAAAAATCTATACCACTACTTCCATCCTCTCCCATATTTCTCAGCTTCTGTAAAATGAAAAGAGATACTCACAGGTTGCAATAGTTATTTCCTGAGTTCTGGCACAATGCCCAACTCCTCTCTTCCCCCGTGTCTGTAAGGACAGAGAGAAGCTGCATCCTTCTTTCCCATCAGAAGTAAATGGCATGATTCATTCTTCCTGGTAGCTGACTATAATACAAATGCTTTTTATCAGCTGTCATGGACCTGTTCAGCTGGCAGATTGGTAACACTGGACACATTTTGGTCACTCCACTATCTCTGCTTTTAGCCATGGACTCCAATTGCACCAAAGGACCTACTGAATCTGCAGTTTGTTCTGGGGTAAGTGGACTGCCCCTCTGTCCTCTCAAAGGCTGTTCCTTGTAGTGCGGATGGGTTACAATGATGTCCACAGTTCGCTTTGTCAGTGATTAAAACAAATACTATTCCATTTCATGTAAGCTCTTCATACTAACCAGCACAATGAATGTGTAGCAGTACAGCTTCCTCTGATGTTGATATCAGGCACATAAAACAGGACACTTAAAACAGGACAAGGCACTGAGCGCTGAGCTGCCTTGGGTTCCTAAGGCTTTCAAATATTCTGCCTAGGAGTCAGATGAAAGCAGGTGATAATTCCAGGAAAAATAGGTGCATTGCCAGAGATTTACAACTCCACATTCCCACAAAAGCTCCCACAAAATTTCCTATAACTGTAGTACATAATCATAGTGATTTTTATTTTTTTATTTTTTTGCACACAGATTAAGTACCATTCATAGATGTGTGTATAATGAAACAAATTAGAATCACTGTTATGTCCTGTGTGTCTCACACTTTTTGTTTTAATCTTATTCCCTAATTCCCTCCTGAGAGCTAGGAAGAAATAACCTTCTTATTTTCCACATCAAATCTGAAAGCGATGGGATAATCAAAGTCTGTCTTTAAAAATGCATCTTACTGGATGCAACAAGTATCTTACATGTATTTTGTGTATCATGCTTATGTAATATATTAAAACATCCATGAAGACATATTGTTTCTATTGAGAAAGCAAAGCAGGCTTTCTACGAGGTAAATACTAGGTGAATTTCCGGGGATGTTTGTAATATTTCCCCAATGTAATGGCATTCAGTTATTTAAGTCATAAGCTAGGCTACCACAAATCAGTACAGAAAGTCTCCGGAAGGAAGTCTAAGTTTGTATTCTGCTGCTGTCATTTATAAGCTATTCTAGGTTTGCTTTATATATAAGTGACTGCTTCATAGTTCTTGGAACAGGTGATGCTATAACATGTGCAATCCTTTTCTTCAGCAGCCTTTAATATAGAGTAGAAGTATTACCTTTTTATTATAGGCAACATAGAAAACGATGCCTGTATTTGTCTGACTAACAATTTCCACTATAAAACTCTTGCTTATTATATTGTTAGACTAAAATTGTTCAGGATGAAGTTTCTGATGTCAGATAGCTGCCTCAGATTGCATATTTTGGGAAAATTTCAACTACAAAAGGTACGACTGTTTCCAAGAAAGAAGCTAAGAACAGATCTGTGGTTTTGCACATCAAAAATTTTCACCGGGACAAGATGTTTTATGGCTACCAGTGAATACAGCAATGGGAAATCAGTAAAAAGTATAGACTGAACAAGCACAGTCATGCTGGGTAAGGCTGACACTTTTGGCGATGCTGTGACTTACTTCTGGTCTTCACGTTGCCTGAATATGGGATCTCTTTGGAGCGAAATGTGGTTCCTGTTTGACTCACAGATGTGTTTTCCTTTTCAGTTGGATGAAAGGGGCTGGTACATGTCTGCTGGAGAGTAGGGGAGGGGAGCTTGGGGCTATGGGTGGTGGTCAAATGCCATCTCCCTGTGCCCAGTAAGAAGAGTGGGACAGGGCTGGCAACAGAGACAGGGATCAGCCTCAGCCCAGGGATCATAGACATGACCCCAGTGTTAGGCCAGGTCTAGGGCCAAGACATATAAGTCAGCAGTTCAGGTACAAAGTAGGTAGAAGGTACAAAGCATGGCTGTGACACAACTCAAGGTCCCAGAGTGAGGGCTGGAGATCAAAAGCAGCTCCAAGTGTAGCAAGGAGTCCCTGACAAGGTCCCTTGCAGCTGTCCTTCCTGCAGCTCTGACCAAGTCCTGGGAGCTGTCTCTGAACATGAGCATCCAAAGCCCTCTGATGGAAGAATGGGCCATAGAGCTGGTGAGTGCACTCAAGGCTTTGCTAATGCTGTGCCTAACCTCAAAGTGGGGATGAATATGACCACCAGGTTCTCAGTCACATATGGGAGCTAGCAAACCTTCCATTGTCACCTACAAGAGTCCCCTCAAGCTGATGTGCTTCAGAGAGGCTACTCTCTGCCTACCCTTCTTTTCAGGTGCTAAGCAGCATGAAAGCTTGCCCCATACCACTCCATTCACCCTTCCATGAGCATAAACACAACTTTGCCAGCACAACCCATTTCCTCCCACAGTATTAGACACTAAACACTCTCTTTTTTATTTTTTATTTTTTTATTTTTTTTCCTTTTTTCCCCCTTCATGTAGAGGTGAAGCACTAAATGAACTTGCTGAAGAATCTCTAAGGTATTTAAAAATGAAGCTAGGTTGTCAAGAAAAGAAAAGATTGTCTGATGGGTAAGACAGTTAAATGTCCTATTGGAAAATTGCTTCTACTTTTGCCTCCTACCTGAATGCCTGCATAGGGCTAGGGAAGTCACTTCAACCTTATGCAATTCACTGCTGTATGTACTCTTCATTTTCCTTGTAAACTACTTGATAGCTTTCACATTTGCAGAACTGTTGGGTCCCACAAACATAACTGTGGCTGATTGGAATGTTGTAAATAACAAGATATAAAAGCATGTTAAGTGCTATAAAATAGCGAATGTCCTAGAAAATTGGGATCTAAGTATCCCAATCTGGGTCCCAAAATTAAAGGACTCATGTCTCCTTGACCTAAAGACTTTGTAGTGTAGCTTCCTGTCTGTAAAAAAAAGGTTAAAAATAGTGCCACTCCATACAGTAATTTATAAAGCTTAATTAGTTTAGATTTGTGATGAATATTTTAAAGAAGCACATAGCAAAATTAATAATTCTTAACTCAGTGCTGGTTTAAGAGACAGGCTACAGGTAAGTATCACACACAGTTTGGTGGTGTACAAATTTGTAGACATGTCCAGTCCATTCCAACTGAAGAAATTCTGATGGAATGCTGATTAGGCAACTACTTTGATCAAAGCAAACTACAGAACTTTGCACACAATAATAGACTTATCAAGGTTTCCTCTCCCAGTTTGTTAAATCACCTGCCTTTGACCAGAGAAAAGAAGGCATGCATATTCTGTGAGAGGGTGTGGACTGTGTCACTAATTTACTGCACTACATACAGTGCTGTCAGAGGCCATACTGACCAGAAGTCATAGATCAATGAACTCTCATGTTCATCCATTCTGGATTTACATTCATTACACCATTAACCACAATTTTATCTGAGTATTGGTAATGGTGATTGCAGAGCTGCTTTAGTCTGATAACCTCAGTCTGTTTATTAGGAAGCTCCAGGAGCTTTGAAGCTCCAGGCCTTGATTCATCAAACAATTAAAATTGATTTCAACTTTTAGTGCATTTCTGTAACTCAGAGTTGGTTAATAAAGGTTAAACAAGATGTTAATGTTAAACATATAAGCCTTGCTGAATCACATCCTCAACACTGATGCCAAATGACTACCTCAGGTTATCTGGGGTGTTATAAGTGTCTGTCTTATTGTTGCTTGCTAATCTTTTTAATGTTTTGTTTGCTTCTTTCTTTTCCCTCGCTGAACTCTATACCCTGCAGCCTGCACTGTTTTTCTATATTGTGACTGGTTCATTGTTTATTTAGCCTGGCTATTGTCTAAGCTATATTAAAATTGTCCTCGGAGACAGGGTGACACCCATAATGCATGTATACTTATTACAGCTAGAGGCACAGCAGAAAAGCACTACTAATTTATTACAGCAGACAGTGTAACCATTGAGCCCAGTTCAACCTTGACCAGAGGACCCAGGTGGCTTAGCCATGCAAAATATGGCTCATTTGTATCTACCTATTTTGTATTCACAGCTGATATACAGCTATTGAGAATATATGGCTATAAGGATATAATAGTTATAGGTAGAAATGGATGAGGTGTCTTTAAATAGGAGATTAGATTTGATAGTCACTTTCCGTTTTTGCTTTAGAGTCAGGTTTTTACAAGACTATTGTAGTCATTGGGCTGATATAGAATAAAACACAAAGGGGAGTGTGAGATCAGCAGAATAAAGGAATAGCTCTAAAGCAATAAAATGAAGAACAGTACAAAACTTTTGAAATGACTGTGATAATTATTTGCATCTTTTTAACATCAGTTAATAGCTGATTAACTGATGTTAATTATGATTAACTGATGTTAATTAACTGATGAATAGCATCAGTTAACATCAGCTAGCTATAAGCAAAATCCTTAATCTGCAGACATATGAGAAATCAGAGTTTTGGCTCAGATTTACTGGGGCCAGAATTTCATTTGACCAGAACAATATCTGGAAGAGGACCCTCAAATAATATCAGTATAAGACTTGTTCACCACAATGAAACTTTCAAATTCAGTGAATACTCTCCCTAATGAGACCTATATTCGAGTATCTGTAATCAGTCTTGCCTATGGAGAGAAAATAAGAATGCTGTCATGATGGGGACCAGGCCAGAAACTAAGAAGGATCCCCCATGGAGAATGAAATGAAGATGCAGCAAGCATAGAAACCTGTTTGTACCAGAAGCAGGGAGAATCCAGAAGGATGAGGGAGCTGCTGCATGCCAAATTACAAGTGGAAGCAGTACTAAGTTCTTAGCCTCACAGTGCTTTTTCAGAAGTCCTCTCTCCTAGCTCTGGATGGCAACTTCAAAGCCAGGAAAGCAGGCAGATAAGAGGGCTGGAACCTGTAGGTGTAATGAGTGCATCTCCAGATATTAACATAGGGAATGGAAAAAGAAAAAAGTCTTCCACCTTGCTGCAAAATATTTTAGTCCCTTATTAAAAAGCAGAAAAGAAATATCCGAAAATAAATAGATTTCCAGAGAAGGGTGTAGTGGAAGCTTTCTTGTTAAAGAGTCCATGACATATGAAGGGGGTTAACCAAAGTTTTATGCACTAAGCGTGAAATAGGAAACGCAGTCCTCACAGTCACTGGTTAAGATCCTCTTATCTCACTGTGGAAAGAAACTGAACTTTATATGTTTCTGCTGCTGGCAAGGCAGACTGCTATGGTTATCAGAAATGCAGAGGAAAGTCTGGTTAGAGATTCTCCCCCCACCCCCCTTTGGCTTCTATGCAACTCTAGCTGATTAATCCAAGTCAACAGAAAAGTCAGTGTAGATTAAATGGAAGGATTTTCTTGTTTTCTCCCCTACTTCCCCCCTTTTTATGGTGTTCTGGAGTTGCAGAAATGTGGGATACTGGTACATTTTCTTGTTTTCATCACAGGTCTGTGTAGCCGTTGTCCCCACAAAGTTAAGAATGCTATTTTGAAATACATTTAAAATACAATAATAATACAAATTTATTTATACAAATAAATTAAATCAATCTAGTTACAGGGTTGCTTTTGTTTTCACACACAAAAAAATAACCAATAGCACTTTCAAGAAGAAATAAAACTTCACCCTTTCTAACTGCTTTAACCACAGTTGACTCACTTAAATTTGAGGCAGGTTAAAGCAGCAAATGGATCATAATTTCAAGATGGCCTTTGTCTTAGCCTTCTTGGAAACCCCTGGTAAACCTGTTCTCTTCCCTGTGGCAAGGTCATGACAAGCTTGTTTCTCTTTCTTCCAGTAAGCTTGTTTCAAACTTATTTTTATCTTTGCTTTAAGCTTGTAATCCTCCTTTCCCTTCTCATCTTGAATCAAACCTAAGTCCTCAGATACAGTGGAACCAAACTTTCAATGTTTGAATGCCCCTCTGCAATCCTTTACAAAGGGTTTGTCTTTACAATTAAAGTCAGACAAGTTAGAAAGCCACAGAGCAGGCTTGCTTTCAGATTTTGGTCTTTAAACAAGTGATTGAATGATATGAACCTTTTCAAATAATCCTTTGAATACAATTCCTAAATCAGCCAGGCAAACTGCACGCTTCAGGTAAATCCAAACAACAAATAAACTGATATCTAGACCAGCAGTGACCATTGCTAATTCAGGAAGCTCTTTGACCTTTTGGTTCAAAGTGCTACTACTGTGTAGTATCTTTTACAGCTGAAAGAGCACATGTTAGAACAAAGAGCAGAAAGAAGGCTTTTAATATGATCTAATACACCTGGGATGCAGGGGCCAGAGGAAAGAAATCTAACTGAGAGCAATAAAAGGAGAATGAAACAGCTAAATTAGTAGTAAATTTCTGTACAAAAAAAAAAAAAAAAAAAAAAAAAAATTTGTTAAAAAAAAAAAAAAGTCAGTGACAAAAGGGCTAGCAGGAAGGCTGAGAAAAATCAAACACTGAAGTGCAGAAATTCTGGTATCACTCCTCCAGCATGTGGCTCCCTAAATTTCAGATTTCATGGACATTTAAAAGCCTAAGTCAATGAGAGTTAAGCAAATACACATTGCTGGAGAGCTGGGGAATGAGACAGATGCTAAGTACATCACTTCTTACTGAAGTAAATGAGTGCTGAAGACATCCAGCAGCTTGTGAGAATGGGTTTTAAACCATTAGCTTGCATCTATATGAAGCACTAAGCGTCACACAAGATCTTCACAAACAATGGTTTAAGTCTCTCTTCATTCCACAAGTATCCAATTAGAACCTTGCTCCAGCCTCTGAGAACAATATCAACAACATAAAAAGTAAGTATGATGAGTCTGCAGATCTCTTCCCTTCCCTTCCCTTCCCTTCCCTTCCCTTCCCTTCCCTTCCCTTCCCTTCCCTTGCCTTGCCTTGCCTTGCCTTGCCTTGCCTTGCCTTCCCAGCTTGATTTTTAATCTGGGAGTAGATTATCATTCATACATGAGGAGTAAAGAACCTTCCTCTTATATAGTTTTTCATACCTATAAACTAATAAATTACCAAGCAATCTGTCCTTTTCATTGAGAGGTCAGTGGGAGGGGACATACTTGTACGAGACAGCCCAAAGGGGACAGGACTCATGATCACTCTGCCCAGTACTGCATGACAGAATGGAAGGGAACAAACTGAAGCATAGTTTTTCCCCCTTGCACAGTGAGAGCTGAAGGGAGGCATTCTCAGACACACTTGTGTAAGAGATGAAGCATAATATGCTGGCCGAAAGTTTTGGAATGGGTTACTTTCTTGCCTTCTTCTTACCCCTGTCTCCCTCTGCCTGCCAATCAGTTTGGAAAATCTTTAATCACAGTTGTAATTAACAAGCAAAATTGTCTTATGCTCCAACCAAACAGAGAAGACTGTGTTTTTGCAATTTATTGATAAGGCTTTTCAAAACATAACAGTGTCCTCTGGAATAATGCAAGTCTATGCACTACTCACAGTGAAGAGAATTTCACATTTCTTATCTGCAAAAATGGTCTGGAAGGGACCCAAGACTGAGACACAATTTTGTTCAGTTTACCAGAGATGTTGACAGTTTCTTGAAGCCAAGCAATATCTACATATCAAAAGAACACACTTCACACATGGAAACGCAGCTTGGCTTAAAAACAACAACAACAATAAACAAACAAAACCAAAAATAAAACACAAAAAATGCAAATGCAAAAGAAAAATATCCAAAAAAATATTTGCATAATGGAAGTCTGTAGACCAAAAGTAGTATTTTCAGACGTGCATGAGGTTAATTTAACCTGACCAATTGATCTCTGCATATTTATTAACTTGCACACAGAATCAATAATATGTTTTTTTTTTTTTTTTTTTTTTTTTTTTTTTTTTT
>NC_048894.1:128028805-128034301 GCF_011077185.1 Oxyura jamaicensis | reverse complement strand
TATTTTTTTTTTTTTTTTTTTTTTTTTTTTTTTTTTTTTTTTCCACACATGGCTGTTGTGGGGTGCAGTTTACTTCTGCTGATAGCATAAGTACAAGTAGATCTTCTCTTTACACAGCTTGATGTAAGAATATGTTATTTTAATGGACATTTCTCATCATTTTAAATTGCATTTTAAATCAGTTTCAGTGGTTTTGTGCTTCATAGCATCCTAAAGAACATTATTAGTCCTTAGCAAGTTCATACTGTTATCTCTTGGTGTTCTGTTTCTGTAAGAAATACAAGAGATCTAGAAATCTCAACATGTGGTTGCTAAGGCAAGAAAGTTCTTTCATGGACTGACAAGAAGTTTTGCTTGCTTCATTTTTATACTGACTGTGGAGCTTAGTGAATTACGTGAATTACATTTATTTAATTAATATCTTTCTTTTGTTGATTGATTTCTGAGATACTTTAGCATTCAGATTTGTTGCTCTTGTACCTCCTTAGGAGTTTTTTATCATCTGCACATACCACATCACCTCATCTTTTTTGATTCTTCTTGCTTTTTTTTTTTTTTTTAATGTAGTTTAAAATCTTAACTACAAAGATTTAATAAAGAAAACATATGTAGCTTATTTAATTATTTATTTTTTTAATACATAACTCTTCTATATTGAGAAAGCATCAAGGATATGTTCATTCTGAAACATATGTACTTGTATACAGCATTTGAAGAAAATGAAAACAGCATTAGAATTTTTTATTTTGGGACCATTTTGTTTTAATAGGTCAATATATGTTTAATTGCCTGTGTTATGTATATATCCAGATATTCATGCCACTTTCTGACATAACTAAAAAATGTCAGTTGTGATCTTGTCCGAAGGAAATTCCTCTTCTTCTACTTTGTTTTTTTTTTTTTTTAATTATTATTATTATTATTATTTATTTTTTAATTTTTATTTTTTTTAACTAATATTATATATTATAAATTGACGGAGTTCCAGTGAATTCTACAATGTGAATTGGGCCCAGAGTTCATAGAATCATTAAGATTGGAAAAACCCTCTAAGGTCATCTAGTCCAACAATCCACCTACCACAGAATCACAGAATCACAGAATCGTCTAGGTTGGAAGAGACCTCCAAGATCACCAAGTCCAACCTCTGACCTAACGCTAACAAATCTTCCACTAAACCATATCCCTAAGCTCTACATCTAAAACGTCCTTTAAAGACCTCCAGGGATAGTGACTCAACCACTTCCCTGGGCAGCCTATTCCAGTGACTAACAACCCGTTCAGAAAAGAAGTTTTTCCTATTATCCAACCTAAACCTCCCCTGGCGCAACTTTAGCCCATTCCCCCTCGTCCTGTCACCAGGCACGTGGGAGAATAGACCAACCCCCACCTCGCTACAGCCTCCTTTCAGGTACTTGTAGAGTGCAATAAGGTCGCCCCTGAGCCTCCTCTTCTCCAGGCTAAACAGTCCCAGCTCCCTCAGCCGCTCCTCGTAAGACTTGTTCTCCAGACCCTTCACCAGCTTCGTAGCCCTTCTCTGGACTCGCTCAAGCACCTCCATGTCCTTCTTGTAGCGAGGGGCCCAAAACTGAACACAGTACTCGAGGTGTGGCCTCACCAGAGCTGAGTACAGGGGGACAATCACTTCCCTGGACCTGCTGGCCACGCTGTTTCTTATGCAAGCCAGGATTCTGCTGGCCTTCTTGGCCACCTGAGCACACTGCTGGCTCATATTCAGCCAACTGTCAACCAATACTCCCAGGTCCTTCTCTGCCAGGCAGCTTTCTAACGACACATCTCCCAGCCTGTAGCTCTGTTTGGGGTTGTTGGGCCCCAGGTGCAGGACCCGGCACTTGGCTTTGTTGAACTTCATACCATTGGCCTCAGGCCCATCGGTCCAGCCTATCCAGATCCTCCTGCAGACCCTTCCTACCTGTCGAGCAGATCGACACACGCACCTAACTTGGTGTCATCTGCAAACTTGCTGAGGGTGCACTCGATCCCCTTGTCCAGATCATCGATGAAGATGCTAAAGAGGACTGGCCCCAGTACCGAGCCCTGGGGGACTCCACTAGTGACTGGCCTCCAACTGGATTTGACTCCATTCACCACAACTCTCTGGGCCCGGCCATCCAGCCAGCTCTTAACCCAACAAAGTGTGCGCCAGTCCAAGCCATGAGCAGCCAGATTCCTGAGGAGAATGCTGTGGGGAACAGTGTCAAAAGCCTTACTGAAGTCAAGGTAGACCACGTCCACAGCCTTTCCCTCATCCACTAAGCTTGTCACCTTGTCATAGAAGGAGATCAGGTTCGTCAAGCAGGACCTGCCCTTCATAAACCCATGCTGGCTAGGCCTGATCGCCTGCTTGCCCTGCAACTGCTGCATGATGACACCCACGATAATCTGCTCCATGAGCTTACTTGGCACTGATGTTAAACTAACAGGCCTATAGTTTCCTGGGTCTACCCTCTGGCCCTTCTTGTAAATGGTCGTCACGTTTGCTAGCCGCCAGTCAAGTGGGTCCTCCCCCGATAGCCAGGACTGCTGCTAAATGATGGAAATCCAATATGGCACATTAAACCATGTCCCTAAGTACTACATCCAACCTTTTCTTAAACACCTCCAAGGACGGAGACTCTGCCACCTCCCTGGGCAACCCTTTCCAATGCCTGACTGCTCTTTCTGAGAAGAAATGTCTCCTAATTTCAAACCTGAACCTCCCCTGGCACAACTCGAGGCCACTCCCTCTAGTGCTATCACTAGTTACCTGTGAGAAGAGGCCAACCCCCAGCTCCCCACACCTTTCTTTCTGGTAGCTGTAGAGAGCAATAAGGTTTCCCCTGAGCCTCCTCTTCTCCAGACTAAACAACCCCACTTCCCTCAGCTGCCCCTCATAGGACTTGTGTTCCAGGACCTTCACCAGCTTCGTAGGCCTTCTCTGGACATGCTCCAGGGCCTCAATGTCTTTCTTGAAGTGAGGGGCCCAGAGCTGAATACAGTACTCGAGGTGTGGCCTCACCAGAGCAGGGTGCAGGAGGACAATCACCTCCCTGGTCCTGCTGGCTACCCTGATACAAGCCAGGATGCCATTGGCCTTCTTGGCCACCTGGGCACACTGTTGGCTCATGTTCAGGTGAGCACAAATCAGCACCCCCAGATCCTTTTCCTCTGCACAGCTTTTCAGCCACTCTGCCCCAAGCCTGTAGCGCTGCATGGGGTTGTTGTGACCAAAGTGCAGAACCCAGCACTTAGCCATGTTGAACCTCATCCCATTGGCTTCTGCCCATCCATCCGAACTTCCCAGGTCCCTCTGCAGGGCTTTCCTACCCCCCAGCAGAGTGACCCCTCCCCCCAGCTTGGTGTCATCTGCAAACTTACTGATTCGGTTTGGAGGGGCGGTAGCTTTATTTTAGGCCTCACTCATACTTATGATTGTACCTTGATGTTTTCCAACTGCATCAAGTCCCTTGCCACTGTCACAGCATGTAGAGTCATAGAAGATCAAATTGTGACATCTCTTACTGAGTATGAGTAGATGTTATGGGCTGTTGTCATATGTGCCATTACCTTGGTGTAAATTGTAATTTTAATTGACGCTGTACAGTGCTTTTGAAAGTTTCTGAATTCCGTTAGGAAAAACATTGTACTGTCCTTATTTTGGTGCTGGTTGCTTCCTTTGATTATATTTCTTCCCATAGGCGAGGTCACAGTAGCTCTGTACCTTCCAATATGAAGTGACAGCAGATTCCCACATCTTCCATTATCTTAGCAATAAAGCAAAGATTTCTGTTGACTGTGATGATTTTATAAGGTAAGGTGAGCTATTAGTTTTTCTAGCAACTAAGGTGCTTCCCAGTAGAATACCTTGCTTTCAATTGCTTATCACTTTTTCAAAATCCTAATGCTTTTACTAAGAAAAGTAAAAAAAAAGTAAAAAAGTAAAAACAACAACAACAAAAACAGTGGGGTATAGAATAAAGCCACAGCCTGTCAAGCTGCATCTGTGACTTTTTTTTCCAGAGGAGGAGAACCTGCTATCCCAGGCTGGCATCTCCACTGCCTCCATTTCAGCAATGTATCTCCTTATCTGCTTATTGTTAACAATTGAAGGCAAACAGCTGGTATCTTTTACAGTCTGACTAAATCAGCATTGTTAAACCTTAAGATATCGACTGTGCACTAATGTGGCAAAGTAGGAAATCCTCGATTCCACATAATCAAATAGTAATGTTTTTTGATTTTCAACTTTGATTTGATTGATTTATTTATTTGTCTGTTTATTTTAATACCTGAGAAACACAATATAAAAGACTGTTAAAAGCACAGTCGGTCTCTTTTGTATGTGTATATAATAATCATAGAATCATAGAATGGCTTGAGTTGGAAGGGACCTTTGAAGATCACCTAGTTCAAAAGCCCTACCATAGGCAGGGACACCTCCCACTATACCAGGTTGTCCAGGGCCCCATCCAACCTGATCTTGAACACCTCTGGGGATGGGGCATCCACAGCTAATCTGGGCAACCTGTGCTAGTGCCTCACCACCCTCTGAGCAAATAATTTTTTCTTAATATCTAATCTAAATCTCCCCTATTTTAGTTTAAAACCATTCCCCCTTGTCCTGTCATTATCTGTCTGAGCAAAAAGTTTCTCTCCATCTTTTTCACAAGCTCCCTGTAAATACTGACAGGCTGCTATGAGGTCTTCCTGGAGCTTTCTCTTCTTCATTTTCTCTCAGCCTGTCTTTGTAGGAGAGGTGCTCCAACCCCCTCATCTTCTTTGTGGCCCTCCTCTGGACCCGCTCTAACAGCCCCACATCCTTCTTGTGCTGGGTGCCCCAGACCAGGGTGCAGGACTCCAAGTGAGACCTCACAAGGGCAGAGCAGAGGGGGACAGTCACCTCCCTTGACCTGCTGGTCACACCTCTGTTGAGGCAGGCCACACCTCTGTTGAGGCAGGGTACGGTTAGCTTTCTGGGCTGCAAGCACACACTGCTGGCTCATGATTCAGTCTTTGTCACACAATAAAAATGTCACACATCTTTGTTTTTCCTATACACTTTTTGCATGGACGTAAGATACTTTTGAGAGCAATCAGTGTTGTGTAGAAAGATCATGTGTTAGGCTGACTGTGGAACATGAAGTGGATGAGGGAAGGAAGTGCAAGAAGATAAGTGAGATTCTCACAGATGAAAAAGCTGAATTTTGACCTGGGAAACTGGATTCTCTGTCTCTGCTGCAGCATTGCTAAGAAAGCTGCTTAAGCACACTGTTAACAATAACTGTATGTTATACATATTCTTAAACACTCATTTCCAGTTGTTAGATACTTAAAGTGGCAAATGAAGTTAATGGAGCCTCACAAAAAATAAAGAAAGAAAAGTAAAGAGAAGAGAACAAAAGACAAGAAAGAAAATAAAAGAAGAAAGGAAAATAAAAGAAAAATAGACAAAAGAAAAGAAAAGAAAAGAAAAGAAAAGAAAAGAAAAGAAAAGAA